>NC_056745.1:130919796-131219796 GCF_019279795.1 Protopterus annectens
TGGCAAAGGCTTTTGACACAATTCCACACTCAGGCATTACCGATAAACTTAACAAACTGAAAGTAAATCCCTTTGTTGTAAGATGGGTTATCAACTGGCTCACATCATCACACACCATCAATGTGGGTGACAAAACATCATCCAGCAGACCTGTTACAAGTGGGGTGCCACTGGGGTCAGTGCTGGGCCCCCTACTGTTTGGTATATACTTCTCTGAAGTTCAGGTCAAAACTATGGGTTGTGGCTGACAGAGTTTGCAGGCGACTGCAAACTAGGTGCAATTATTGAATCCCCAAATGATGTCGGTATACTCCAGGAGGGTCTTATGCAAACCAGCGACTGATGTCTTAGTCATGGTTTCAAGCTGAATTCAAAGAAATGCAACATCATTCCCTTTGGCACAAACAATGTCCCTTCACACTATCAAATCAACAACAATACCCTAACTCATGAATAGGTAAGGGATCTGGGATCATAAGTTGACTGTGAGCTTAACTATGACCACCTTGTGTCTACTGTAATAAGAAAGGCTTTCTACAGAGCATACTTGATTAGTGAAGGCATCGCCCCAGAGCAAAAGGGGTTATAACCCCTCTATAGTCGGTACTAATCTGGGCCATAATTGTGTACAGCGCCCCATTCGGCATGTAGCATACAAAGCACCTGCAGTAATTACAGAGACCTCAGAAGTTTCTAACTAAGAAGATCAAGGGATTCCAGCAGATGCCTTACACAGAGCAACTAAAGTCCCTGTCACTATACTCAGTATCATATAGTCTTCTCAGGGGAAGACTTATGCCTGGCTTACACAGCAGCCCTCAAACACAAACCTAATGAACCTACTGCATATCTGTAAATCAAATGGGACTAGGGCTTCCCATTCCAGGGACCTAAATATGGCCTGCGACTTAAATAGGACATGCTGGAGGGGCAGATATATCTCCCAGCGACTGCCACATCTTTGGAATAGGCTATGAATGTTAAACAGAGCACCTCTATGACACCGCTCAAGAGGAAGCTGGATGATTGGATGGGACACCATAAATTCTGACTGGAAATAGCACCCACAGCCCACCTGAACATAGGCAGCTAGTACTAAATGCAGTCTTTGGCATTAACTAACATTTCTATGGTATTACATTGGGATGAAATGGCTAGGCTTGAAATAACCTCTGGGTCGATAGCCTAGTAATCTCCTATGATCCTTTTGTTAAGAAAAAAACTACACATAGCCAAGTCAATGAGTGAGGCAAAAGGTATCAGCTACATAAAATCAGAAAATGAGCTACTTTGACTTATTAAATAAGAAAATGATCAGAAAACTCTATTACCTTGAAAAATAGCAACAATCAAAGGTGAAATTAAAAATAAATGCCTAATGAGTTTCTCAAAAAAATAATTGATTTGAAATATACCATTTGTAAATTTTAGAAAAGAAAGTGAAAGAAAATATATCTTCATAAGAACAGAAGCCACATTGTGGGAATAAATCCTTGCTGAAAAGCAAAATCATATAACAATGGTTGTCCGCGTATTACCATTTTGGGGTAGCAGAAATTGTAAGGTGCTGGTACTATATGGAACATGAAGCCATAATTAAAATCATAATTTTTATGAGTTGTTGAGCATAGTTATCTTTTAAAGATTTCATGACGCAATCATGAAAACTTCAGGAAACTGATATTTAGATTAGATCCAGGTTCCATTTTACATTAGCTCTGTATTTTTAACCATTAATTACTCTGAAAGTATTTTCCACTGAAGTTGATCTTTGCTTTTGAGCAGTTTGCCTGTTTCTGTTCCCTTCTCCATACATTCAGTTACGGAGCACTTCTGTGAAATCATAGATACTCACATAGCAACATACTTCGATTTTTAAGATAGGCCTGTGACTTAATGTAAGGGACTGATTATAGAGCTGCAGGGTTAGATAAGCCATAAGGGGATAGATATATATTCACACAACATTTTTAATGACTAATGTGGAGGGTAAATATAAACATAATGCAAAAAGAAAAATATCTGCAACTACGGCATAATGTTTTATATACACTGGATATGAGCTAGGAGTGTTATAATGGCATGCCCTGACTGTAATGTAAATCAATTTCTGCATCTATTTTCTACAAAAATGTTTAAATTGCTCCATCCTCTTTCAACAGCTTATGGATGTTACTGGCAGGCATTAAAACACTACTGCGATATAATGACCAGGAACACAGAAGACAGAGTGCAGCTTCTTTTAGCTCTATACCCACAGAGAAGGAAGTTGTTAGCCCACTAACTCTCTTGTCTGCACTCCAAGTGAAAATTAAGATATGCAAAATAGTTTTAAAATGGCTCCCTTAGATTTGTAATGTGATGTGATTAATGCTGCACCTGACCTGACTGTACAGCGTAACATGTCTAAACACAGAAACAGCTCAAATAACAGGTGAATAAACTGACTAGCATGGCAAGGCATATTTCCCTCTGCTTCAAAAATGACTACCGAGACAATTAGTCCAGTATTCTGACTCAACTTGTCTATCAGAACACACTGAAGATTCCAAAATGTTATGAAACGTTAAGAAATGGCATTCTTATAGAAGAAAGTAGTTTGTGTGATTTCTTTTAACAGTGGTTCACTGAAATCACGTGCACTTATATTGTGCAAAGCAGCAGTACACTGCAGTAGGTTTTGTCACTTTCCCCGGTGTAGTGCAACTGTGGAGTTGGTTTACATACACACACACACACACACACACACACACACATATATATATATATATATATATATATATATATATATATATATATATATATATATATATATAAGTGAGTGGGTGCAGCAGGGTTCCCCATTGTAAAAAAGAACATTGTTCTGTTTTTTTTTGTTTCTTTGATATTAAAAAATTGATGAAGCATGACTCATTGTAGAATGAATCAACAGACATAGGGAAACCACCTTAATAAACACCTGAACAACGAGGACCAAATGTCTTTTCATTTCTGAGGAATTAACAGTTTGGTCATTTGGAATAGGTTTTCCAAGGAACAGATGGCAAGCATTTTCACCACTGACCTCCAAGGGACTGACTGGTGCCCGGTTGATGTTGCCATTAAAATGTCATATGGAATTTGGCTGTTGTGGCTTTATTGGCAAAATAAAAGTTATACTGCAAGCCAATTAGCTGCACCACAAACTGAGTCATCTGCAGTGCAAATATACTGAAAAACAAATACTCAACTGTGTAACAATCAATAAAAAGAAAAACAAAGCAAGATAGATCCAGTAATTAGACTTGTTTAGTAAGGACTTCATCAGGATCATAGATGCTCAAAACAAATCATTAAACAGTAAAAGCAATGCGGACATCATGAACAAGCAATGAATTTGTTTCCTTAATTTACATTTAGAGTAATCCCTAGTATCTAGTGGCTCCCCCTACCTCCTATCCTCATACTGCTTCCATGCTCAATAATGGAACACAGGATGTTCTTTGTGTTTCACTGTTGCAGTCATCACATTTGGGTTATCTGCCTGCAGGTAGCCCTCAGCCAGCCTGAATACCAGAGTCTTGGGATTTCTTCATCAGATGCTGAAACTTCTTCCATGACGTCAGGTCGTCAGGAGTATAAAACATGCAGCAGACGCCATTACATCAGTCTTTCTTGCCGTGTGGTGCCCAAAGCAGAAGTAGGTCATAAGTGCCAGTCGGCTGACTCCTGAAATTTTTGTTTTTGAGTTTTAGAACTGAAGTCTTCTAAAAGATAAGTACCCCGTTGAGGACCCTTTTTCCTTGCTCTAACCAATGTCAGAAAAAATTAATAATTGTCTTGCCTGTGAAAAGCAAATACCTCATAGAGATTTTCATTCTTACTCCATCACCTGTTTAGGCCCAGACCACGACATCCCTTGCTGTCGGCTTTGTGCCTTGTTCAACACCCAAACTATCCATCGTCGGGCAATCTTTATAGCTAAATACTTTAACTCTCATTCTCCGTACTCCAAAATAGCATCAGTAAGCCATCTGACTATCGATCTTCTGAAAAAAAGGTAAGGATAAACAGAGAGACAGACCGCATAGGTCCAAAACTGCCGACGCTACCATTAAGCTAGCCACCAGTCCGCCAGTACTCAGTGAGGTGCATTCACAGTCCCCGATACCTGCTTCTACAGATTCGCAGGCCTCTACTGAGACCCATTCAGAGTCCGATATGCCTCAAGATGCTTCTTCGACTATGGAACCTGCGGATGTCTCTACCTTAGATGGGTCTGGAGCCGCTGTGCAGGCACTGGCTTCTGAGGGTGTATTCAGGCCTACCGATTTTCATATTAAACTGACTACTTTGTTTCAAGCCAAAAATATCAAATTTCTCAGGCCTAAAGTTCACACTACGCCCAGGAAACCGATGACCAAAATGCATTCTCAGGCCCACAGGCCTCAAAAACAAATGATTAAAATGGATGAAGACCTTATTACCTTAATTAGGGGAAGCCAGCCTTCTCCTCAAAGAGACCTAGAACTGATTTTCCTTCTGATTCTTCTGATCAGGAATCTGATATCTCTGTTCCTTCTGACTACCAGGACATACCCTTATCTACCTATGAGGATTCAGATGCAGAGGATTCCATCCCCTCTGCTTCCCCTCCAGAAGACTTTTCTTTTGGTGAAACCCTGCATACCCTTAGGGAGCATTTCCGCTGGGAAAGCCAGGACTACTCTCAGTCCAAAAAGAGACTCAGGGAATTTTTAAACCTGCCTCAGCACAGGCCTCTAGCTATCCCTCCTGTTCTGCAGATTGTAGATGATGTTTTCTTAGAATCCTACTGCGGATCCAGAGACCATTTCCCAAGGACCAAAAGGCATTAAGGCTACTACTGCCAAGAATCCTACCCCTTCTAACAGGGATTCTTGGGCTTATAACATATAAGGTAAGAAGGTATACACCTCTAATACTCTGGTGATTAGGGCTTTAAATTACCAGTTTCATATGTTAAAGTATCAGCAGCAGATTATGGGGCTAATTAATAGAAAATTATGTTGATTCCCGACTGTGCAGAACACAAAGATTTACAAGAGTTAATGCATTCTGCTGACCAAGTTGGTAAACATACTTTGCAGTGCGGTTTTGATGCTTTAGAAGCATCTTGTAGGGCTGCTGTCAGTGGGTCTGTTCTTAGAAGGCATGCTTGGCTTAAGGAACAAAATTTGCCAGATCATGTCAAAGCAAAATTACTGGATGCACCCTTAAACCAAGAGCGCCTATTTGGCAATAAAGCAGAAGTTCTCAAAAGGATGGAGGAGAAAGCTAAATATATGCAAACTGTTAAAGATTTCTTACAAGTACAACCACCTAGATTCAGTAGGCAATGGCCTTCAAAGAACTGGTCCTTTCCAGTCCCTTCCAGGCCTTCTCAGTCCAAACCCAGGGGCAGCAGACCCCCAACACTTCAGTCTCAGGTTACGCACAGATCTAAGCAGAGGGGTGCTCCCACATCCAAAACGGGGAGTAGTAAGCCTACCCCCTATGGTAAACTTGCACAATGACTTATCCTTAACTCCTCCAAGCCTTGCTCAAGTACTTACACCTTTAGGAGGAAAACTCGCCCTGCATGCAAAAAAACTGGGAATACATTACCCAAGACAAATGGGTTTTAAACATTGTTTCCCTAGGATACAGATTCCACTTCCACTCACTCCCAACCCTAAGTGGATGGCCAGACCTCCCCCCAAACCAGTGGGCGAAGGCCCAAAAGCAAGTACTTTCTCTCCTCAGCATCAAGGCTATTCAACCTGTCCCAGCAGAACAATGGGGACAAGGCTTTTATTCAAGACTGTTCCTGGTTCCCAGAAAAGAAAACTCCTGGTGTCCTATCATGGATTTATCTATTCGCAACTCCTTTCTGGTGGTTCCAAAATTCAAAATGCTAACTCTTCAATAGCTGCTTCCTATGCTAGTCAAGGATGCCTGGCTGGCAACCCTAGACTTAAAAGAAGCTTACCTGCACATCCCCATAAGGGAATCTTGCAGGAAATACCTTTGCTTCAGGGCAGGCTCTATGCACTATCAGTTCTCTGCACTTCCCTTTGGCTTATCTACTGTGCCCAGTGTATTCACAAAGTTCCTAGCTCCAGCCATTGCTTTTTGCAGGCAGAGAAGTATTCAGATTTACCCATACTTGGACGGTTGCCTGATTCAGGTGGAAGGTCAGGACTTGCTACTACAGCACCTGGCATTTGTAAACAGACTTCTAACTTCAATGGGGTACACCATCAATGAAAAGAAATCAAACTTAGTACCCTGCCAACAGATTGTATCCTTGGGAGCAAGCTTGAACACAAATTCCCAGGTAGCATTTGACAACTTACTTCAACCTTCTGGCCACAAAAACCCATATATCTGCAAGGAAAATACTGCAAGCTCTGTGGTTCATGGCCTCATGCATTCTATTAATTCCATATGCAAGACTGCATATGAGGAAACTTCAATGGTATCTAAAAATCTTTGGTGTCAACATTCTCAGGACCTGAAAACAATAATTCCTATCATTCCGTGTCTAAGGGCAGAGTTCCTTTGGTGGGCAGAGGCCTGCAACCACAACAAGGGACTCCCTTTCACTCTACCCCCTGCTGCCCAAACCCTCACAACAGATGCATCAGACTATGCATGGGGGGCTCACATGGCAGGGCAGTGTATTCAGGGCAAATGGAACCCAAAGCAGATGCACCTGCATATCAATCAAAAAGAAATGTTAGCTGTACAGAATGCTCTGACAGCCTTCAAAGGCCTTATTCTTCCAGGACAACTATTGGTAAAGACAAACAACATCACAGTGATGTGGTACATAAACAAGCAGGGGGGAACACATTCCTAACCACTCTGCAGACTACCCATGGCTTTGTGGAACACAGCCTTGAGCAACCAAGTGCAACTACAAGCTCAATTCCTGCCAGGCAAACTAAATTCACTGGCAGATGACTTAAGCAGAAATCTCATGGACCCACACGAATGGAAACTGGAACCCAAAATATTCAAGCTTTTGGGGAACAGATGAGGGACACCAGAGGTGGACCTGTTTACTTCCCCTCAGAACTAGCAATTGAACAAATACTGCACCAGGACTCCCCACAGCCAAGCTTGGAAGGTGGATGCCCTGTCCTTTTCCTGAGAAATCTCTCAGTCTATGCCTTTCCCCCTCTGCCTATCCTCTCGAAGGTTCTACTAAAGATCAAACAGGACAAGTCAAGTACAATCCTGGTTGCACAACACTGCCCACTCCAGCACTGGTATCCTCTTTTGCGCAGTCTGACAGTGCTACAACCATGGCACCTGTCTCAGACCCCTTCCCTGCTGTCCCAGCAGGGGAGCCAAATTCTGCAACCTTAGCTTCAGACCCTGAACCTTGCAGCTTGGCTAATCCCCTGAAGTCAGCTCTAGAAACCCTCAGTAAGCAGGTGCTGGATGTCATTCTTGAGGCAAGGAGGCCTAGTACTAGAAAATCCTATTCAGAAAAGTGGAAAAGATACTGCTCTTGGAGCCAGTCTCAAGGGATGGGCGCAACTGTGCCCATCTTACCTCATATACTAGATTAGTTAACAGAAATGCTCCACAAGGGCCTATCCTTCTCTTCAATTAAGATTCATGCCTCTGCCATCTCAGCTGATTATAATATTGAGCCACACCTCTTCTCTCATCCTCTGGTAAAACAGTTTCTTAGAGGGGACAAAAATTTAAGACTCCCCAGGAGAGCTCCCACTCCAGCCTGGGACCTTAACTTTGCAATGGAAAAACTTACACTTCCCCCCTTTGAACCGGCTGCTTCAGCAGAGTTGAAATTCTTCTCATGGAAAACAGCTTTACTTCTAGCCATCGCTTCAGCAAGAAGAGTGTCTGAACTGCAGGCCCTTATGGCAGTGGAACCCTTCATTATCTTCCATGCGGACAGGGTTTCCCTCAGGACTAACCCATCTTTTATGCCCAAGGTGGTGTCTAGTGTGGCTTTAAACCAGTCCATTCATTTGCCTACTTTTTTCCCTAATCCACAAAATAAAGGGAAAAGGATACTGCATTCCCTAGACGTGCACACATAGCTTAGATTCTATTTGGACAGGACTAAGCCTCTCAGAAAATCTGACCAGCTGCTAGTCAGCTTTGCTGCAGGGGCAGAGGGGAAGGCCATTTCAAGGCAAACCATATCTAAATGGATAGCACACTGCATCCATTTCTGCTTCAAGTACCATGGAAAACCTACCCCACAGGGGATAAGAACACATTCCACTAGGGCTACATCTACCTCTACTGCATTTTTCAGAGGATTCCCTACCAGGGACATCCTGGAAGCTGCAACCTGGAGCTCTGTACACACTTTCACCAAGCATTACCAGTTTCCTATCTTTTCTAAATCCAGAGCTGGTTTTGCCACAGCAGTCTTACAGGGTCTGATTGCCAGTCCTAATGCTTCTTAATCTACCTCCATCCTTCCTTAGCTTTGGGAATCAACCCAAATGTGATGACTGCAACAGTGAAACACAAAGAACATAGTACAGTTGTGTACACTTACCATAATGTAGATGTTCGAGTGTATTCACTGTTGCAGTCCTGGTTACCCCCCCCCCCCCCTCCAGCCCACTGATTGTCTTTGCTTTCACCTATCCTTTTTGGTTTGGCATATCTTATACTATGTGTATTTGCTTTTTCCTGGGGGTGTTCCACACCATATAATTGCTTCCTATTTTGGGGACACCTGACATCTGGGGCAAGAAAAACTGATGTAATGATGTCGGCTGCATGTTTTATACCCCTGAAGACCTGACGTCATGGAAGAAGCGACAGCATCTGATGCAGAAATCCCAAGACTCTGGTATTCAGGCCAGCTGAGGGCTACCTGAAGGCAGATAACCCAAATGTGATGACTGCAACAGTGAATACACTCGAACATCTACATTTATGGTAAGTGTACACAACTGTACTTTTTTGGCTGTATTCACTACTGTGATGTGGATAGGTCACATTTGATGATATACATGTGGCATGTAGAAGCCTTCCTGGAGGCAGTTCCAGGTGAGAGAGCACATGGCTAATTAGCATATGGCTTTCTGCCAGATGACCTCATTAACTTTCAGCATGGACATGGAGCCAGGTCCACGTGGTGTTACACATCTACGTGCTAGAGCAACATGTAGCACCATGTTAGACTGTTCCAGGCCTACAGATACCCTGCCACCGTAAGAGCTACCTGTTTTCTCTTTATTTATCAGTTAGGTTTTTCTGCTCTTGGCTCCCACCTCAACCATTTCCATTATACTTCTTTTATATGTCCACTCTTTTTCAGCTTCACTTCTCCCTTTTTTACTTGTTCAACCATTCTTTCAGCTTCCATTATCACCAGGGGGTTCTCTCTATTTCCACTTCTTTTGCAATTGCCTTCCTCCCTCCTAACATTATCACTTCTGAGAGTCTGATACCTGCTGATCTGATCCCGCGATAATTGTTTTGTTAGCTCCACCTTCAAACCCTCAAAATTCCTTAGTAGCTTCTCTATGTTTCTATAAATTACTCCAGTACTAGTCCGTGCCAGAAGTTATGCACCGATATGCCCCTGCTCCCAGTATCACATCTTCAAAAAATATATCCCACAAGTTATGCACCCATATGCCCCTATTCCCAGTATCACATCTTTAACATATATTGTCCAGAAGATATGCACCCATATGCCCCTGCTCCCAGTTTCACATCTACAACATATATTTCCCACAAGTTATGCACCCATATGCCCCTGCTCCTAGTATCACATCTCCAAAATATATTGCCCAAAATATATGTACCCATATGCCTCTGCTCCCACTATAACATCTCCAACATATATTGCCCAGAAGCTATGCACCCATATGCCCTGCTCCTAGTATCACATCTCCAAAATATATTTCCCAGACGCTATATGCACCCAAATGCCCCTGTTCCCAGTATCATATCTCCAACATATATGGCTCAGAAGCTATGCACCCATATTCCCCTGCTCCCAGTATCACATCTCCAACATATATTGCCCAGAAGATATGCACCCATATGCCCCTGCTCCCAGTATCACATCTCCAACATATATTGCCCAGAAGCTATGCACCCATATGCCCCTGCTCCCAGTATTACATCTCCAATATATATTGCTTAGAAGATATGCATCCATATGCCCCTGCTCTCAGTATCACATCTCCAACATATATTGCCCAGATGATATGCACCCATATGCCCCTGCTCCCAGTAGCACAGCTCTAACATATGTTGGTTGCTAGCTACTGGATTTTTCCACTTCTCACAGGTGTGTAAAAGTATTTCTGCAAACATAGCCCGGCAATTATCTTAAAACTTCTGGACTTGGTTAAATTATTCGGGATTTTTAGTACCCATGTCCCTGTTTCATCTTTAATCGCCTTTTGTAATACTTTTTGCTATTTTTCCTTACTATTAATTGTAACACATTTTTCTTTTCCTCTTAAAGGGTTTAAAGCTTTAGATATTAATTTCCTGTTTTCTATTATTTATGTGCTTGCGTTGTTTATAAACTGCACCGTCATTGGGGACTGTGTCTCCTTCCCGCTGTTTCTTTAACTTTTCCCGTCTTGCCACTAATCCATGGTATTCCCATTCTTTTCTCATTTCTAATGCAGTCACAACGTGAGAGTCCCAAGATTTGGCGCAAGCATCACATTTGGAAAACCTCAAACTTGTTCAAGTCTGTCTTAGAGGATGATCCACATATCCAATCTATAAAGGAGAATTGACAAGATCAGTGCCCAGAAAAGGTGAACCTTGGTGGTGATAGAGATGTTTGTCCACTTCCACGGACACCACTTGAGTAAGTCAAATGCTGCAGTGACCTGATCTACTCCTGGTGCCTTGCCATTCCTGTGTTCTGATAGCTGATTTCACCTCTTCGACTGTTGGCTTTGTATAAGTCACTGAGGCCTCAGGGAGATCGATGGCTGGTGGATAGACCATTGACCCATGAGGTGGGTCATTGTTGTAAGATCTTAAAAGAATTCCCTCCAATGTTTCAGGCATTCACAAGGTGAGCACACAAATGTCCCATCCACTTTTCTGATGTTGTCGCTGGTGGGTTTGGTCTTCCTGCTCAATCATTTGAGGGTACTGTACAGGGTGTGGTACTCGTGTCAAGATGCCGCCTCCTCAAGGTCAGCTGCGTCCTGGCTCTAATACACTTCTCTTTCTGCTTTCATCCTCTGGTGAACTTTTCAATTGAGCTGCCTGTATTATTTGTAGTTGACCAGCTTCGCCTGATTCAGATGGGTTATGAGATCGAGGCACTCATCAGATATCCATGGATGCATTCAGCAGAAGATGAGTGGACATAGCAATTTTGCATATTTCATGATGGAGTTTGATGTCTGCTTTTCTGCTTCATCCACATCCTATTTTTGGGCCAATACTGCAAACCAGTTTGACAATCATCATCATCAGCCCCCTTTTCCCATTTTTCTACATGGAGTCGGGGTATCATGTTAACTGTCAACTCTCTTGATTCAGTGCCACACTCCTGCCTCCTTCAACACTCATGCCTAACTGTCGCAGATCTTCTTTCACACAAATCAATCCACCTTTTTGCTGGATGTCCTCTCTTTCCTCTTACCTTCTTCCTGTCTGTCCCAAATCTTCCTCACCAGATTGTCTTCTGCTTTTCTACACATGTGCCCAAACCACTGTAATCTGGTCTCTCTGATCTTTTCTGCATTTGGAGCTACTTTGGCTTCTGCTCTTATGTCCTTATTTCTTCATCTGTCCCACAGTGTGCATCCTATCACCTCTCTCAGGCACTTCATTTTCATCACCTCTAGCTTCTTCAACTGTTCTGCCTTCTGTACCATACAGTAGTACTGGTCACACCACTGTCTTGTACACCTTACTTTTCAGATTCCTTGGCATTCTTCTGTCATAGACTACACCTGATACTCTATACCAGTTGGCTGCAGCCCCACTGATTCTAGCTTTGACCTCTTCATTCAGACTACCCTTCTCCTCAACTACTCCTCCCAGATACTTGAAGCTGTTTACCTGTTCCACTATCTTCCCTTCTATCTCTATTCTCTGCTTCTTCTGATTTCCCCAATTTGCTGCCATTACCACTGTCTTATCTGTGCTTAGTTTCATCCCATGTGCCTTCAGATTTGCATTCCATTCTCCTATCCTTTGCTGAAGCTCTAGCTCAGAGTCTGCCTGTACTGCCACATCATCTGCATACAGCAGCTTTGTTGATCCATCCCCTCCAGCCTGTCTGCTAATGTAGTCCATCACCAGTGTAAGCAGCAGTGGGCTCAGAGATGAACCCTGTTGTATACCCACACCCACTGGGAATTCCTCTGTGAGGCTGAATACTGTTCGTACTTGAGTCATTGGGTCCTTTTACATAGCCTGTACTAATTCTACCAATAGTTCTGGGACTTCAAACCACCGCAGTACTGCCCAGATTATCTTTCTTGGGATCTTGTCATATGCTTTCTCCAAGTCTAGGAATGCCCAGTTGGACTCTATCCTCATCTCTAGCTTCTTCTCAAGTATCTTGTCTCAATGCAAACATTGGGTCAGTTGTGCTGTATCCTGATCTGAATCCAAACTGCTCAATTCCCATCTTACATTCTACTACTCTGCATACCCATTTATCAATCACCCTCTCCAGAACTTTCATGCAGTGTGATAGGAGTTTGATGCCTCTGTACTGCCCACAGTTGTTGATGTCCCCTTTGTTCTTGTACACTGGCACGAGTATGCTTATTCTCTAGTCATCTGGGATACGCCTTTCTCTCCACACTGCTATTAGTTCTCCCAGGAGCCATTTCTCCCCTATCTCACCCAGCATCTTTATCATATCTGCTGTGACCTCATCTGAGCCTGCTGCTTTCCCTGACTTCATTTTCCTTAGTGCTATTTTTACATCTTCTAGGGTGGGCTCCTCTTCTTCTCTCATCGTAGGCTGTTTCTGGGGTAGTACAGCTTCTGTGGGGTTTTCTTCATTCAGAAGCTGCTGGAAATACTCCTACCGTCTGCCTTTGATGTCCTCTGGGCTGGTGAGCAGGTTGTTTCTGGCATCCCTTATGAAGGGTGTCTAACTATCTTCTTTATTTTTGCCTTGCAACCTGGTATAATTTCTTTGTGCCCCTTACTGAGTCACTTTCCAGAAGCTGGTACAGTGCCTCCAATACCCTATTCTTTGCTACTGCAACTTCTTTCTTAGCTTCTTTGTTAGCCAACCAATAGTCCTTCCTAGCTTGATCAGTCTTTTCTGTCTCACACTTCTTCCTGCCCTACTTTTTTCTTTTGATGACGTCCTGGACTTCTGCATTCCACCACCAGTTTTCCTTATGTACCTTATTTCCATACCTGGCTCAGCCACATATCTTTTCTGTAGTCCTAACACATGCTGTTTTTAGGTGCTGCCATTCTTCTTCTTCATCGCCACCTTTTTCCTCTTCTTCTTGAGGTGTTAGAACCCTCAGTAATTCATTGTTGTACTTTCTCTTCAGTCAATTCCAGGTCTTCAGCCTGGTCTCTGGTGACCTTACAGCCTTCTCTGACCACTGCTTGCAGCTGATTGCCAGGGATGGTCTGCACCTGTCACCCCTGGGATTCAGGTTACTGGCTAAAGCTCTTGCCATCCCATATAGTGCCTTTTTTAGGCAAGGTTCAAAGGACAAAACCACCGTAACAGATACAAGCATGCAAAATCTGAAGGTAATGCTACTCAATGCTAGAAGTCTAAACCTCAAAATGCACTCTCTCAAGGCACTCCTAAAAATGGAGAACACTGATAGCTGTGCAGTAACTGAGACCTGGTTCAAGGCTCCTGAGAGCACCCCTGCAATACTAGGCTACAACTCTTACCATACTTTTCGGCCACCAAACCAAGACCGAAACATTAAAGGTGGAGGAGTGTCTATATTCACCAAGGATATTCACACCTCCAGGCTAGTTGCCCGACACAATGCATCTGACATTTTCCACTAACACTAGGTAAGACTACAATCCAAATTGTAGCTTGCTACAGATCCCCTACCATGCCCCAAGATTCTCACTACACCTTTCTAAACATACTGGAAAATATTAAGATACAACCAAACACCCTAATAATGGGTGATTTCAACTACCCTGCCATTAACTGGGAAAACTACTCGGGTACCAACACCTTTTCGCAACGGTTCTTGGAATTCATAAATTCCAATGCCCTGGATCAACTAATCCATTGCCCCACCAGGGGCTCCAATATCCTAGACATGGTCATTACCAACATGGGAGACAGATGCTCCACACCAGTGGTCACCCCCCTCATTGGTCAGGTCTGACCATAAAGCTAATCACCCTTGACGTCCACATCCCACCCCCACCCCCCCAGTAAGGAAACCTCTGTAAAAAAACTTCTCCAAAGCCAACTTCATGCTACTCAAGTCAGAAGTGACAAATGTCATGACACCCATGCAGATGGGAGCTGAAAGTTTGACTGCTGAATCCTACACTAAGGCACTGTATGAGCACATCCACTTGTGCATGAATCGTGCCATCCCAAATAGAACCAAGATGCTCTCCTCCAAAAAAAGGATGCCAATCTGGTGGTCCCCTGCCATAAACAAACTATACAACAGAAGGAAGAAACTGTTGCAGAAAAGAGGAAAATCCCAGGATGCAAAAAACTCCCTTACCAGCCTCAGTAAAAAGCTGAGATCCCTCATAAAATCCTCCAAAGCAAGTTACGAAAATAAAATTGCTAAAGATTCCAAAGACAACCACAAGGCATTCTATAGTTAAATTACAAAAATTACACTTAATCATTATATCAATATCACACAGTATTGTTACAAATTTATGTATTGATTATTTATCTATGTATTTATATGTAATATTTCATCATCTTATAACAGGTGGATATTGTTTTATTTATGGTTCTCTAACAGTATGCAATCTTTTTACATTTGATATTTGTTTATTGCTACATGTATCTGTTTGTTAGGCTGTTTTTTCAGAAGTTTTTTTAGAGTGTTTTAAACATATTATGGATAATTACTTCCTCTTGATGTCAATTAAATTTAATTGATTTAATTATTCACTTATACAACAGTACTTAAGGGATGGACTGAGATCAATGTTTTGTACTCTGAAGATGCCCGTTAACACTGAGGGAGAAAGCGCTTAGTACTACAGTGGAGTGTTTTTTGATAGTCCAGTTTTTATTGGTTCGTTTTACTCTACAATAAAATTTTTTTACCAGGATCCAAGGTTTGCTGGAATTACTTTGCTTATTAGTGTTGGATTTTTGAATTCATTCTATAGTTATGTCAATCTAAATGGCAATGCTCAGATCTGTTCTGAGCTACAACAGAGTGGCATTAAATATACTGATACCAAGGATATTGCCAATATCCTGGCAGATCGATTTAGTGCCAACTTCACCCCCCTCTCACCCCCTAAAAGGCCCATTTCAATACCAAAAGATTGCCAAATTCTGGTAATCACAGCCACACAGGTAAAAACCACACTCTCCAAAGCTAAGAATACAGCATCCATGGGACCAGATGACATCCTGGGCTGTGTACTACATGAACTACAAAATGAACTGGCTGGCATCTCACCTAAGTGTAATGTTTAATCATAGCCTCACCTCAGGCTTCGTGCCCTCTGAGTGGCGCAGAGCTATAGTTATCCCACTCCACAAAGGGGGATCCACTTTGGATCCCAGGAACTACCGTCATGTCAGTCTGATGGGGCCTATATTAGAAGCACGAAAAGACATAACCTTGAACGCTCACATGAGCAAAAATGCCGGGAATCGAAAGGGTGTTTGTGGGGTCGTGGTACAGTGAGGAGTGGGATATTTGCCCTTTCATCACTGTAGTGTGACCTTGGAGTTAGAATATATAGTTAGCGGGGTGTGTGGGAGGTGCAGCCCCCCACAATACCAAGTTCGATTACCGGCATTTTCGCTCATGTGAGCATTCGCGGTTATGTCTTTTCGTGCTTCTAATATAGACCCATCTGATGAGCCTGATCTGCAATGGCATGGAACATATTATCATGGAACTTATAAACAAAGATATTGGCAACCTTCAAACACTGGACCCCACGCAGTTTGGGTTCGTGAAGGGCCGATCTTGTCTCCTGAACTTGACTGACTTCTTTGAATCAGTCTCCAGAGTTGTGGGCGAGGGTAAGATGGTCCACACAGCCTATTTGGACCTTGCCAAGGCCTCTGACACCATCCCCACTCTGGAATCATAGATAAACTTACTAAGCTGGGCATAAATCCCTGTGTCACTCGATGGGTTGCCAACTGGCTTAGTGACAGAACCAAGACTGTAAAAGTAGCCGACTCCAAATCCAGCTCTAAACAGGTGACAAGTGGAGTACCTCAGGGTTCAGTCCTGGGACTGCTCTTGTTTAGCATCTACTTCTCTGAAGTAAAGGCCAACACTAATGACTGGTTAACAAAGTTCGCAGATGACTGCAAACTGGGAGCCATTATTGAATCCCCAAATGATGTGGATATTCTACAAAAGGGCCTTACAGAAACCGATGCTAGGTGCCAGCACCATGGTCTCAAGCTTAATGCCAAGAAATGTATAGTTATCCCCTTTGGCAAAAAACATGTACCCATGAATTACCACATAGGTGGCAGTACACTAAACACCAAAAATGTGATGAGAGACTTAGGGACACAGGTGGACAGTGGTCTCACCTTCGATAACCACATCGCCACAACAGTCAGGAAATCCTTCTATGTGGCACACCTCATCACTAAGGGATTTTCATCTGAAAAAAGGAGGTCATTGTCCCACTATACTTATCCCTCATTAGACCCATTATAGAGTACAACATCCCATTGGTATGTACCTCACAAGACATCTGCAACAGCTAGATAGGCCACAGAAATACCTCACGAAAAGAATCACAGGTTTAAAGCAGATGCCCTATGCCGACCGTCTAAAAAAACTCCAGCTATACTCTGTGGCATATCGTCTACTCAGAGGCGATCTCTGCTTAACATACAAGGCCATGTCAAACCCTGAGTTGCTGGACATGCTCCACTTAAAGAAATCCCAATCTCTCAGAGCCACACACTCCAGGGATCTAAACCTTGTCATCACAATGAACAAAACATGCTGGAGGGATAGGTTCCTGACCCAGAGACTCCCCATACTCTGGAATAGACTGCCCATACATGTCAAGCAGAGCGCCTCTTTGGCCCTCTTCAAAAGGAACCTTGACAATTGGATGAGAGATAGGAAATTCACCCTGGGGATCATGTCAGTCGCCCTGCTAGACAGGGGTCCAGGGAAGTAAATATTGTGGGAGGAAATATCCAGGGCATTGTTATGCTTGTATAGGCCCTAGGGCTGATAGCCTAGTACCAACCTATGATTGTGGCAAATAGTGGTTTATGCTGTGGGCTGACTGTTTCACTTGGGATGACTGTGCAATCATGGATTCTGCCCCAGTGCCTTTTCCTTACTAGTAGGAAGTCTACCTGAGTTGCATGTTGACTACTCTTGTATGTGATCTTGTGACTGTCTCTCTTTCTGAACCAGGCTACTATCAAGCCATTTGCCAGACAGAAGTCTAGAATGGATTTTCCCTCTTTATTCCTGTTTCCCCACCCATATGAACCCAGGGAGTCCTCATACCCTGTTCTGTCTGTCCCAATATGTGCATTCAAGTCACCCATTATCAACACCAATTCATGTTGTCCTGCTTTATCTAGTAGGTCCTGCAACTGCTGTCTGAATGCACTCTTTTCCTCACTATCACAACCCTGCTATGGGGCATAGGCTGAGATTATGAATACTGCCCTATCATTACACTGGAGTCTGACTGCCATGAGTCTGTCATTAATTCTGATGATATCCCTTACTGCCTAATGAAGCCTCTCTCTCACCACAATTCCTACACCATTTCTAGCCTGCCCTCCACCTGAGTAGTAGTCTCTGGATCTCAAGCCAAGTGGTTTTGCTGCACTGCCTTTCCATCTCATGTCCTGGATACACAGGATGTCCTGCCTCCTCCGTATCATCATGCCATCCACTTCCAAGTTGTGTCCTGTCAGTGAACCTACATTAAGAGTAGCAATTCTCAGTTCATGTCTGGCAGGTTGGTTTTATGTCCAGCTTTTGCTCAACAGAGCTATCCCAGGTAACCCATGCTGGGCAACTAGATACCGGCCAGCCAGTAGCTTATTGACTCAGGGCTGCTGAGCTTTATGGTGGGTACACACTGGCCAATAGGGGCACATATACCCCTATCACCATTAGCACGGGTCCCTGGTGTGGGTCAGAGTAGGCCGGGTCCTCAACCCACTTATCACCGGTAACTACCCATACCCATTTTTGACGACATTAGTCAACATGACCAAATCAGCTAGAGCCATATTTTACACCATCAAGTGGCTAGCCCTGCCATGGCACGGTCTGTGATCCGTGTTCTCCTATCTTGAGGGTAATGCGCACCACAGTGATTCCCAAAGAGGTTGGTCTGTACAACTCTTCCCCCTATAGGGCACCATGTAGAGTCTGTGCTGCTGCCCACAGCTCCATTCATTGGTAAGTTTGAGATGGAAACACTCAGCATGTTTTTCGGACATGGGAGAAACCCCACAGGGAGAACATGCAAACTCCAAACAGGCATTGGTCAGAGGTTAGGATCAAACCTTGCACCTTGTGCATGGGAGGCTAAGACCTTAACCACTTAGCCATTTAGCAACTGTTTGACAGTACAATCTGGAATTCCTGTTTGCGGGTGGGGGCCATCAGTTACTTCCAGTCCAGCCTGGCTGGCGGAGGTGACTTGCAGTTTGCACACTGTAAGGAAAGCTGCACCACAGCACAGATGAGGTAATGATCAGAGCCACAGTCAGGTCATCGCATAGCACAGATATCCTTGAGCGATGATCGGAAGTGGGAATTGACCAGGATGTATTGGAGCATATATTGGAGCTGGTTGTAGAAGTTATCCTTGGTTGGGTCCAGATTCATCTCAGTCATTGCGTAGATGGACAGAATGTGCGTCTTGATGGTACCATCGATGGTGAGTGCTGCCAGGTGGTCCGACATTGGTTGGAAAGTGATTATTCTTCTTGCAGCCCAGCTATCCACCATAAACCTGACACTGACCTCTTGCTTTTCACCACCAGAGTAGTACAGCATCATTGTTTTATCAGCTTTAGGTGTTCCAGAACCATTGAGTCATAACTCCAAAACTGTAGCAATCGAGATTTTGCATTTCATGAGTTCCTTGGCAATGATTTCCTGTTGGCTGATGTGGTGGCCAGTTCAAATGTTCCACACAGTGATATAGGTTTCTAACTTTGGTGCAATTAATTTCTTTCAGCCAATAACCCACTTCTTACCAACATCCTAGGTACCCAATGCTGGCACATTGGCTGCCCCAGATGCAGTAGCATGTTCAAATAAGTTTGTTCAAATTTCAATGTGGTTTTATTGCCTGGTTTCCCCGTTCTTGTCACAGTGGCAGGGTGACCACCCTCCTGTTTTTGTAGCAGGGCTTGGGACTGTCCTTGGAGTGTCTGTTTCTTTTACTAAGGCAAACTCTTTTCAATTCTTGCTGTGACTTCAGCTTTTCACCTTCAATTACTTGATGTCAATACTTTACCTAGGAGTCCCTTTTTCCATCTCCATATAAAGGCTTAATTCTCCCTATCTACCCTCGTCCCTTTTATTGGGACTACATTCCCTTGCTAATCCTTCAACTCTGGGTCTTTAAATATCCTTCTCATTACTTCTGTCAACCCATGTAATAGTCATAATTCATTTTACCACTTCTTTTGTTGCTTATAAATATTCCCAAAGGTTCCCAAACTTCTGAAGAAACTCTGTACCTTCCCCAATCATACTTTTCCCATCATCCACATCATTTAGCTCTGTTAGCCTTAAGCTGTTTGCTAACTGGTAAACCTTAGCATAATCTGTGAATTCTGGGACATCCATGCGACCACTTTTTACAATAAAGTTATTGTCTCCTAGGCAATGCTAGATTAAGCCCTCTCTCAAAAATACTCCCTTAATTATTTGTTCATTTTTTTCATCAGCATTCCTTTTGGTGTGTCCCAAAATACAAGAATGGGGGGAGGGGCATGACTGAATCACCTGCACTTTTTGCTCTATATCTAGTTTAACACATTTCCACTTTTTGATCTGTGTTTTAAACTTTACTAGTACCTTCTCATATATTACCTGTTGGGTTTCGTCTACAGTTTTCCTAAGTGATAACCCTAAGTATTTAATTTCCTCCTATCACATTTCTTATTCCCCCACCTTGGCTTCCACCTCTCTAGATATATTTATTGATAGTACCTGAGTCTTTTGTTGATTCACTTTATATCCCGGTATGTTGCTAAAACTACTTAAAATATTCCACACCTTTGGTAGGCCTCTCTCCAGATACATAAGCAATAATAATAATACATAATCTGTGTATAATAAGATCTTTTTCCAGCCATTGCCCCAGGGATACCCCATTATATCTTCTGTACTAACCATCGTGGTTAGAGGTTCTGGATAGACAGGACTAAGCATGGACATCAGGGGCACCCTTGTCTTGTCCCCCTAATCAATTCGAATTCATCTGACAATCAGACTCTCACCTTAACACTTGCCGTAGGTTCCTTTTATGACTTGCCTAGCATGGATACCTAAGAACATGGGAACTCGTATCTCTTTAAAGTCTTGAACAGATATGACCATTTTGCCCTGTCAATGGCCTTCTCTGCATCTAATGGCAATATTGCCATCTTCTCTTCTTTCTCTTGTGCATCCCTGATAATCACCAAGGTTTTAATTATATTATTCAAGGTAGGTCTCCCCCCACAAACCCTGTTTGATCTCCATGTACTACTGAAGGGATTACCTTTGCCAGCATGTGTGCCAGTATCACCATAAAGTAATTATAATCATTATTTAAGACAGAGGTTGGACTGTGGCAGGGAGAGGACAATGGAGCCTTCCTTTCTTTTAGCATTGCCACTATAAAAGTGTCTTTTCACAATACAGGGGGATTGTTTCCTTTCATTATGTTGTTGATATATGTTTACCTGTTTGGTATAACACCCTGGGGGCAATCAGGTCACTATTTTAATGCGTGGACACTGTCTGTGCACCTGTGGGCAGACAAAAATGATTTTATTTTGAGATTTCTTCTTAGATGTTAGTTGGAAAGAACAACTTAATCTAAGCCATTTCAATTTTCCTCACACAGATTTAGTCCAACAATGTTTCCCTCTGTTTTTTCCAGCAAATGACTGAGACTGAAATGAGAGAGAAAATCTATCATCCTGAAGCTCAGTTTTATGGCAGGATTTACTGTGCAACACTGAGGATATCAGGGAAGCTATCTGTGACACAGGTATATATATATATATATATATATATATATATATATATATATATATATATATATATATATATATATATACACACACACACACACACACACACACACACACACACACACACACATACATACACACAGTCATATACAAACACACACACTCACAGATGTACACACACACATGCATGCACAGACACTCACACACACACACACACACACACACACACACACACACACACACACACACACACACACACACACACACACACCTTTTTATGCTTATTCCCTGATTATCTGATTGTACATGTGAACATAAGTTTAGAAAAGTTGCTACGGAGTGCAATTTATTAACATGATGTACACTCCACTAATAATCACTAGATACGCTCCTCAACCTATTATGTAGCATCCCCAAAAAGGAATCAGTGCATCAAATAAAATGTCAAGAATCAGAGTCACCTTCCCATCAATGTGTTTCTTTTTAAAAAGGAACCAGTGCATCAAGTAAAATGTCCAGAATCGGAGTCCCCTTCCCATAAATGTGTTTATTTTTAAAAAGGAACCAGTGCATCAAATAAAATGTCCATAGCTGGAGTCCCCTTCACATCAATGTGTTTTTTTTATGTATTTTTTTTGTGTGTAACTATAAATATGTAGCCTGAGTCCACCAGAACTCCTTTGTTACTGTCCCATGAACAGCCATAGTTAAAACTGGTACAGTACATAACTGACCACTTGACATAACTAAGCTGCAGACACAAGATGATCAGCATTTTAAACTACTGCCACATGACTAAACCACATTTAGTCTCCTAAAGCTAAACAAAACAACATTCATTTAACCCACCATCTTGTGACAACAATACTAGTTTCTTTTTCTGTTCAGTGAATCACAGGCTTAAGAGATCCTTGACCTGATGGAATTCTACTCCATGAAATACCACAACAGCCACAGACTTCTTCAGTTCCCACATTTAGCAGGGCTTCATTATGTATGAACTTAGTATGAATGGGACATTGGTTTGCAAATAAGTGTTGGTTATTAGCATGCAGCAGAACATTCAGCAAGCATGTGCAAAAACGTAGATTGCAGTACACCACATACTAACCATGAGCAGAGCAAAACATGACTTCCATCAGACTACATACTACGTGCACAGGAAAACCTAACTTACAACAGAACATATTCTTACCATGTGCACAGCAAAACATGAATTCTAGCACAGCACATCATCACATTTACAACAAAACATGACTTACAGCACAACATACTATCACATGTACAACAAAACATGATTTCCAGAATACCACATACTTATCATGTGTGCAGCAAAACATGACTTCCATCAGACTACATACTACGTGCACAGGAAAACCTAACTTACAACAGAACATATTCTTACCATGTGCACAGCAAAACATGAATTCTAGCACAGCATATCATCACATGTACAACAAAACATGACTTACAGCACAACATATTATCACATGTACAACAAAACATGATTTCCAGAATACCACATACTTATCATGTGTGCAGCAAAACATGACTTCCAGCACAGAAAATTATCATGTGTTGAACAAAACAGGACATACAGCACTACATGCTCATCTGATACAGAACAAAACTGCCCCTACATAACATCTGCGGGGCATGTACAGATTCAAACTGCCGTGCCAACACAATATATATTGGGCAAGAATGGAGCAAAACTATCCTTGTTCTCCTGCTGCTCCAGACACAGACCTGACAGTGAGCAAACGCGCCTTCATGAGGAACTATTAATCACCTTGATTTGAACATCTGTCAACTGATTTTTTTGTGTGTACATTGTGTAAATATCTGTTGTTTAAACATATATTCTTTTTCTCATGAATTGTGTCCAGTTTTTAACTTTAGTCTGTATATAACTCTGCTAAAAAG
The DNA here is from genome assembly GCF_019279795.1 of Protopterus annectens. NCBI lineage: Eukaryota > Metazoa > Chordata > Ceratodontiformes > Protopteridae > Protopterus > Protopterus annectens. Next base: position 130,943,102 of record NC_056745.1, read on the forward strand.
GTGTGTGCTTGTCATCCCAGTTGGACTGTTCCAGTAAATAAATGCTAAATAAAATAAATGAATAAAATGTCTATGGAGAATTGTTCACCACAAAGAATTCGCTCTTAGATGTAACTTTTGTTACAAGCAGTGAACCTAATATATATATATATATATATATATATATATATATATATATATATATAAAACATTCCTTGGTGGGCACTACAGATTTGGACAACTGCTATTTTTTTTAGAATGAACAATATAAAAGTTGCATTAAAAAACAGGTATTTTGCCTGCATTTTGCCCAACTCGAAGTATGAGTGTATGTGCGTGCATGTGTGTGAGGGTGTGTTTGTGTGCATGTGTGTGTGCGTGTGTGTGTGTGGGGGGGGGGGGCGCACGTGTGTGTGTATGTGTGGGAAGGTGTGTGTGTGGGGGGGGAGGATGTGTTTGTGTGTGCAGATTACATATGTGCAAGTTATACTGTGGCAGGCAGACAGCTACAACACCATTCAAATAATGAAAAAAATTACACCAACACTGTCTTGGGGTTGACACAGAAACATGATCATAAGCCCCACATGTAGACAAAGCTGGTGCAGAATAACTTCAGCTATAAATATGAAGTGAACTCCTAAAATGAGTGTTGGAACATTACTGTAATCCGGAGCACCGAGGGTGTGCATTCATGTCTGGGTCTTTCTTTCCTCTTGTCTTCTGATATATTGATTGCTGAAGTCAATGATTTATGTGATGGAGATTCATAAATGTTGGTGTGGTTTCGGATTTTGTTTATTAATTAAAAAGCTTTGCAGAAATGTTTGTGAGGTAGTATTGGAAGGGCTATGGATATAAAGTATGACACCAAATCTGTATTCTACCTTACAAAAGGGATTTAGAGATTTTTCCATCTCCTAGAAAGCATAATCCATACTAAAAAAAAAAAAACACACAGCTTTCCAACTGGCTTCATAAAATCACCAGGACCTGGTTGTAATTGCGTTTCCCCCCTCAGGTTTTTTAAATGAGTTGAATTCTGAAATTAACTCATCCTTCAAGACTCTATGTATACAGTACACATAACAAGAACAAACCAAGTATTCACCAAGGTATAAAGAGAAGGATGCCATGTTTTAGAGCATTCATTTATATTCAATATCCACTTCATCAAACTAAGCTCCGAGAGGCACAAGAGATTATCTGAGCAAGCAAAAGGTGAAAAAACAAGAACCAGTCCAGGTGGAGCACCAATCTCTTGCAGGACATGCGTCCGCTCAAGTGTACCCATCTTTTTAGTGTGAGAGTAAACCAGTGTTACTAATGAAAATCTATAAATACTTGGGAAGGGAGATGCTGACTCCATAGAAAAGACAATCCTGCTAGAAAGAAGTCCTTGTAGGCAGTAATACCAAATGATTCACCACTGTGCAGCCTATCTCTTAGAACACCTGTCAACATGCAATCGGCTAATAACAGTCAGCCTGTTTTATTGTACTGCTCCCTGCCAAAACCTTCAGCTCATCACCCCTACTGACGTACCTCTTCATTTTACCATCGTTAAATCGAAGTGAACAGAACACAGTTATTTAAAGCATTTCTGTACACCCACAATGTGACAACTCTACCCCTGCATCCCAGATTACTAAATATATTACCTTCAAGGTAACTTGGACTAAAGGGAATAAATATATTATGCCTTATTGCAACCACAGAGGTAGTATATTTACAGCTTGTGGTAGAACTTTCACATTATGAAGGGGTGATTGAGAGATTTCAGCTGTCCTTCAAAAAACGTTAGTTGTATAACTGGAGTTAGTTAAATATACTGTGGCGATAGATTGGGTGAGAGCAAGGTGATGCATTCCAGGCAAAGCTTGAGTAGCTGAGCGTGAGAAAGTAGAAGATGACCCATAAAAGTAACGGTTAATGTCTAGACTGCATTAGCCAGACAATTTTACTTTTCTGTGTTTGAAAAAAATATATATATATATATTTTAAAGTCTTACTGTCTCTTCTACTAGCAGTGTACACTTTGCTTCTGTTGTTGCTTTCTAGTGATTAAATGGATACTACCATTTCCGGCTATTTGTCTTGTGGCCAGTAGCACCAACAATGTCTTAACTGAACTCTCCTTCAGAAGTGGAAAGCAGACAACTATATATTTGATATGTTTCATTTTGTTTCAAAGGGTAGAACACTGATCCAAATGGATTAGTTTTAGGATCATCCTGGCAAAAATATGGGAAAATTAATAGAAGACATCTGCCACATCAGTACATTTAGCAAGGAATACAAGTAATTCAGAACAGCAAATAATATGTACTCAGTAGCAAGCAAACAGTACAATTGTAACATGTAATAACATCTGCTAAAAGTATGACATTAACTAGTAAGTTCAATAGTTAAAACCAAAAATTGTTAACACTCAAGGCAGTTTGCGCTACTCAAGGACTATTTACAATATTTTTACATTTATAATGATATTTACAGGAAGACTGGTGTCCAGTGACTATGTGATATTAGACAATAATTTGTCTTGGTATGTTAAAACATATGCCATGTACTATATAGTGTTCAACTAAGTTGGCATGCAATGAATTAAAGTAGAGAAGGCTATTCATTTTCTCTCCCTCAGACGGATGCTATCTATAGAATAAAATATTAAGAAAGTACTTTCTTGGATTCAGATAAATTGTCAAGTAAATCCCAAATTTCTGAATATTGTAAAATACTCAATAACATCTACTGCAGTGGTGGTGCTGCGGTAGCATTGTCGCCTCACAATTAGATGTTGCCTGTTCGATTCTCAGTTAGAGCGTCTTCTGTGTGGCGACATGCGTGAATGGGCGTTCCTTTGTTGAAGTTTGTGCGTTAGGCCCGGCAAGCCAGCACATAAAACTCTACTGCCAATCATTAGCGGACCGGAGTTCCGCTGTGGCGACCCCTAACCGGGAAAAGCCGAAAGACACAAACAAAAACTCAATAATAACATCTAACTGCTGCTAACTGTAAGATGTTACAACAGAGAGCATCTGTATTTGTGTGCATATGTGTATGTCTGTGCACATTTGTACCCATGCTTGTGTGTCTATAAAAGTGGATGCGAGTGTGTGTATAGATATATATATATATATATATATATATATTATATATATATACATATAAATATATATATATATATATATGTGTCTGTGCGTGTATAATTGTATGTGAATGTGTCTGTATGTGCACGCGTGTGTGTGTGTTTGTCGTGTGTGTCTGTTGAGGGAAGTAGCAAGGTAGCATGGTTCTGCACAGTTTCAAATGAATAAAAATGGCTGGTCCTGAAATAATATCGTTGAAATAATTAAATTAAGAAAATTAAACCATGTACTAAAACAAAATGCCAAGAATTTTACCTTCAGCAAACATGACTCCCCTTGTAACTACAACACTGACAACATACCCCTGAAAACAGATGCCATAGTTAAGGTTGTAGGAACCTACGTCAACAATGAAATGTCCTCCATTACCCTGTATCCAGTGTAGTAAGGAGGTTAGTTTTCATTATATAGCTTGTATCTAAAGCTTGCATCCACATCCAAGGATGTAGTTGTTCCACTGCACTCTGTCTTCATTGGCAGATCATTAAGTATGTCCCATTTGGTATGGACCTATCCTAACACTTGTCACAGCTGGAATGACCACAATGCTTTCTCACCAACAAAAAGTCAAGGGCCTATATTATAAAAACTAAGCAGACTATTTCAAAGCCTTGTCCCACTTTTCAGTATCATAGAGACTACTGAAAGGTGACCTCCGTCTTGCAAATAGAACTTCAACAGACCCTATTCTGTCAAACCCATTACAGATTTGCAAGTCCAAGTAGCCTAAACACCTGCTGAAGGTCTTTCAATCTGATTTGCAAAATAAAAAGAACATGTTGGAGGGATAGCTTTGTATCACAGGGAATACCATGTCTGTGGATCTGTTTTCCATTCCACATAAAGTACTTCTTTTACCCTGTTGAAATGTAATTTGGAAGAATGGATAGGTAACCACAAATTCACTCCTGATTTACTATCCCTGACCCTCATGGATAAAGGAAATATGTAAATGTTCTAACATATCCATGTCTGGCCTATTTCCGAGTTATTTGTATGCGAAATGTAAAGGCTAAAACCTACTATGGAAATGTAAGGCTGGGTTTCTTAAGGCCTTCACACATCAGTGGCCTTGTGAGTACCTATAAATGGTTTACTCTCAGAAAAGGAAAATGGCTCATAGGTGTACACTGTGCAACTGACCATGAGGGTCATTAAGAACCACTTCAATTTACCTCTCCTCCCCACCTCCATGAGGGGCTGAAGGGCTAGGTTAGATTTACAAATTGAAGAAGCTACTTTGATAAGGAGTGGGAGCCTATTCCAAAGGTAGGGTATCCTTTGTGAGAGGTATAGCCATCCTTCCAGCAGGTCCTGTTTATGTCATGATGTATGTTTTGCTCCCTAGAGCAGGTATATGTGGTGTTTCCGGTTTAATGAAGCTGCAGGAGGGACATCATCATTTGCTGCCTTGTAGGCCAGGCAGAGATCACCACATAAGAGTCTGTAAGAGACAGCTTAGAGCAATGAAGCTTTTAAATGATTTGTATAGCTTAGGAAGTGCCTATATGAAATTCTTTTGTTGAGGAAATGTTGTTTTTTTCTAGCTAAAACAACACTTGGATAGATACATGACAAAAGGGGCTTTATATTCAATATAGCCCAGATACAGGAAGAGTTGGCCACAACAATAATGTCCTTTGACCTGGATGATATGATGTTTGTACAGTGTGGTTTAACTGGAGTTCATTGACCATGAACATACCCAAGTCACTAATGACAGTATAAATATTGAGGGGTGGCATGTAAGATTTAGGTGTGGGGTGTTCTTGTTTCCCAACACTACATTTTTTTAAATTAAGTTTTATTCCACGATCCTGACTCTTGGAAGACATGGGTGTCATCTGGAGTGTTGCTGACAACTGTGGGTTTGCTGTCACCAGCAAACGTCATCAGCTTTGACACCAGTGAAATATATGTTAAATATTATTGGGCCCAGAATGGAGCCCTGGGGGACACAACTGATGACAAGTCTGTTTGAGGAAAGTGTGTGACTAATATTAATTGAATGGGCTCTGTCTGTTAGCCAGTTTTCTATCCAATGAGTTACATAAGGGTTTATGTTAAGCTAGATTACTTTATCAATGATGTCAGAGTGTGAAACCCTTTACTAGCTTTAGGTAGGTGGTCTGTATCAGATGGGTTTAGTGTGAGGAAGTGTAAACTCCCAGTGCTGTTGTATATGAATTCTATGATGATATGTTCCTTTCTTTACAAATGAAGCTGGTAAGCATTACTGGTTAGGCCATCCTTTTCAAGGGGGACCATAATCACTGTTCTCGAGCTTTAGGTGCATAACCAGGGACAGGCTGAGGGTAAATAGGCTGATAAAGGAGTCTGTAACCCAATGTTTCATACAGACAAGGTAACTGCTTGTTATGTTGTCTGGACCCCTACATCTGCTTTTACTGGTTTTGTAGAGGACTGTAACCGACTGTTCTGAGGTAATCACAGGGAGAGATAATGAATGGATGTTTTGGACAGATGCTTGATGGAGAGAGGGGAGAAGTTTGAGCTAAATTTATTCACTGTATATTTATGATTTCCTGAGGGTCACAGTGCACACTGCCATTTGAAATTAACACAGTGCAGTGGAAAGTAATGTTTCTCAGTTTCTTACGTAGTTTAAAAGAGCATTTTGTTTATCTTTAGATGTGGTACCAATATTTTATTCATGTTTGGCTGTGCAGGTCTTTATCTTTTTCCTTAGTTCAAAGTCACTTTTTGAGGGGATTTGAGCACATTTCTTAGGCTTAGAAATTGTTTTGTAGTTGTTGCATTTGTCTTTTCTTCGTAAAATTTGTAGTTTTCCGGCAAATCATTGAAGATTGAAGTCATTAAATAATGTCAGACATTTGAGTTTCAGAATTCATATCCTTCAGAAATATGCATGTTTCCACAAAACTTATTATTCTGACAAATTTTTAAGTTGAGACATTTTTTAAATTTGTCCCTGATTTTAGGCATTTGTCTCCTGACTATTTTTGGCTTTGTTCATATTTATTGTGCTAAGAGGTTAAGAGATATGATCAGTGAATCATACACCTGAAGGGTAGAATAAGATAATATTATGGCAGGATATGCCACTTCAGATGGTATGTTTAGACATTCACCACATGCAAATCATTTGCATACCACCTGTTGTCATGACACTGCTTTGTGTATTATTGTGGAACCAAGTGACACATAGATCAGGAAGTGTAGAGCAACTATGGCAGGGAGCCTACTCCTGAAGGAGCACCCATAGACATAGCTGGCCTCAAAGCTACAACATGTTAGTTTATGCCTTAAATAAAACTATATCTTCCACTAGGTGCCCTACACCTTGTAGTCTCAGTAGATCAATAGATAGCACACTCGTCACTGGTACAGGAAGCTATGGGTTCTATTTTCACAACAAGCAGCTTGATTAGGTTGGTTTAATGATTAAGCTGTTTACTTCACAAACACAAGATACATGGTTTGATTCTCATAAAGGGGAATAGGCTTAAAATGGCCCACATGGACAGGTAGCGCAGTATTTGACTATGGACCTATAAACCAGGCCACATCTTATTGGTTCTTTCTGCAGTTCCTGCCTAGCTCGTATGAGTCTTGTACATTTCCATCACTGTTTCTCCTTTTCCAGTAAAAATGCATGAAGAAGACGTCTTTATCACACTCTGCAGATACTGAAGGTGATAACTTCCAGTATCTGCTTCCCAAACCTACAGCGGTGTATTTAAGCTTAGATTAAGGCGTACTAGATTGGTATACAATTGTCTTGTACACTGTTCCTGTCTTCTGACGTGAAGTTAGTGAAATAAACATGTACATCCTGGGCTTTTTACATCCTTTAGTGTGAAACAGAGTGGCAGTCTTCCATATGTTTACTAAACATCTTTCAGGCTAGCTGCTGACGGCACTTTTAAGAACATAACTCCCAGGCATGACTTTGCACTCTTTGCCTCCACTCCCTTACCTGCCTTTGAAGGCAGAAATTAAAAAGCTACAATAAACTATAGGATGACTAGAATACAACAAAAACTGACAAGACACATCTAGTTAATGTCTTTCACTTATAACCTGAAAAATTATACATCTATAATAGAGTTTATAATTAGATTCAGTTGGCCAAGACGTACACTACTGAGTCTTCCGCTATGATTACCAAATCCCCCTCTCAGGCTTTTCAGTGTTGATATGCAGAGAGCCCTCGCACACTGATGACCTCCATAATTAACTTAAGTAGAACTCTTCTCGTAATGTAGCTGACAGTAACAGATCTGCACCACATTTAGAAAAGCTCAGGTAAAATTTCCATGATACAGTGTCCCTGAGTACATTATACAGACTATTTTTAAACTTTACATACTTTACTTACATTTACAATCAGAGTGGTCACATCCACCATCAGGAAGGCAGTATATTTCTGGCAATGATACTTGTTCAGCTATAACGGTCATCAGAGACAAAAAACACCTTTTTGGTTATCTGTGACTGATAGTAGTAATAAACTTATGTTATACATTCCTCAGGGCATACTCAGTGGACACAGTTTGTTGCCCAACCCTGCAACATTAGCACTAGATGAAACTGCTGTTTTACGGTAAGGTCCTGTGGAGTACTTTGTGTTCACCTTTTGTTAAACCCTAGCCTTCATTCCCTTACCACCTTTTTAATGTCCCCCCCCAGACTGTGGTGATTTATTTATTTATTTATTTCCAGTTTGATAACTGGGGTGGTCCACTGGGCTCAAGGAGCCCGTTTTCAGTGGAGGCCCGGGGAGAAAAGCTCCAAAATTACAAAGATACAATAAAAATATGATAAAAAGTACAATAAAATGCAGTTATGAATAATCCTACTGTTATATAATATTTTAAACAAAATTGTAAGATGATACAGTGAGATGTAGCAAAAAGATGTAGTGCAATAAGTGGAGTATAGGAGACTTGAGGATAGTTCATACAGAACATGCATGATAACGAAGATGGGTAGTAGAAAGTATGCAGAGTAGTAGGAATAAATACCTAAAGTGGAGGAAGGAGAGAGAGGCAGGTGAGTAGTGAAGCAAGAGGCAATCGTTTATTAGAAAGAAGAACATATGTGAGAAAAAAGCAATAGGGGGTAAAACAAGGGGGACGGAGGGTAAAGTTAGTACAAGAGTGTTGTACACAATTTGTAGAATGTTAGAGTCATTAGTTAGTCAAATGTAATATAGGTTTAGATGGAAGAAGTATATGGGGGGAGAGAAGTACAGAAAGAAGGGTATGTATAATATTTACACTATGTAAGAAATATCAAGGGGAAGCTGTGGGGCAGAATAGCTAGGTGAAAAAGTATTTAATGAAGAACAAGTAGAATTGAGTTTAATAGGATTAGGGGGGCAGAGAGCAATTACATTTCCAATTTTGGGAGAGATGAGAATGGAGCTGGGATTTAAAGAGTTCAAGGTTATTGGAGATTCTTAGTAAGGGGGGAAGAGAGTTCCATTTTTTGTGCTATGGAATAGGATAGCAGACAGTGGCCAGCAGGACATTTTGGTTTGTGAATAGCAAGTTGATTTTGTTGTGCAGATCTTAGGGGTCTGTGGGGAGTATAAGAAGGAAGGATATATGCTAGAGCAGGGCATGCAGTAGGTTTAAAGATTAATTTGTGGGCTGTAGTGAGTTGGAGGTAGTCGAGGTAGTTGGGAAGCTCTAGCCATTTTAGCATGTGTAGGGAAGAGTCACAGATTCCTTTCTCTCAACAAATGTACTAACCTTGAGTCAGCTGTGGCATCAGTGCCCCTATAGAGAACAGTTTCCTCATCTGCTTAGGAATAGCAGATGCTGAAGATGACTCATTGGTCAATATATCATGCACTTCACTTTTGAGGACAGTTCATACCTAAGCACCCCAGGGATGCTCATTAAGGGCAACTGCATGTCTGCCCTGTACAGAAAATAGCCTTTATATTTACATAATGCCTGTCCCCCCCCCCAAAAAAAAAGAAAACATGAAGGAAGCAATGAGTCCCATCTGCTTAGGTGTTGTTAAGGCAGCTGAATACCTTCTGTCTCATAGTTCACAATTCACCTTTGACCATCCCTCATTTTACCACGGGGATTCAGCTTTGTCTAGCCCTCATTTTACCATGGAGATTCAGCTTTGTCAAGCCCTCATTTTACCATGGGGATTCAGCTTTGTCCGGCCCTCATTTTACCATGGGGATTCAGCTTTGTCCGGCCCTCATTTTACCATGGGGATTCAGCTTTGTCCGGCCCTCATTTTACCATGTGGATTCAGCTTTGTCCAGCCCTCATTTTACCATGGGTTACAACACTTGACATCTTAGAGCCATATATTTTGCCAAGCCTTCATTATTAAACCTAAACTGGACTGTGATATATTAGCCTTGGAGGATGGTAACTGGAAGGCCACATAATCTTGCCACAGTTCTTGATTTTTGATGCTAGGACAGCAGATCCAAAACCTTCTGAAGATGCTGAAAACACTTTCAACTGAAATGAAGATTAAAGCCAATGTTATAGCCCCCAGTCATATATAGCAGGCTGCTTATCTGACAGCCTCAATGATCACTCCCCAACCTTCTTACTAAGAAAACACCTTTATAAAGCAAAACCCATCAACTACCGTCAAATACACAAAAAAACTAACTTCAACCCTCTCTCATTCAGCTCATCCCTAAAAGACTGTAACTGGCAACCTCTAAAATACCTCAAACTAGATGACACAGTTGACTACTTTAATAAAACATTCCTAAGCATCCTTAATTACCACGCCCCCATAAGACATTCCTGAACTAGAGCCCAACAATCCCCATGGCTACAAAAAAACACGGTCTGAAATGAAAAACAGGGATAAAGCATGGGACAACTGGCGCAAAACCAAAACCCCCTCTACTAGGCAAAAATTCCTAGAACTACGCAATAGAACCCAAAAGCTTATAAAACAGGACAAAATCCAATACTACCAGTCTGTCCTTACCTCCTCCCAACATAACCCCAAACAATTCTGGTCCTCAATAAACTCCATCCTCCACCCAGGTAAAGTAAGTACACCCACTCCTAACTTAACTTACTCCTCCAAAAATATTGCTACCTCTTTCAACAATCACTTCACACAAACCGTACTATCACTAGCTAGACAACACAACCCCCCCTCATAAACCCAAACCATCAACTACAACTAACAATCTCCCCACTAGCTTCTCTTTCTCTCCTGTTCCTACCTCCAAAATAAAACTACTACTAACTAAACTTAAAACCACCAGATTAGCAGCAGACAACCTCCCAGGTGAATACATTCAACTTGCAGCTGACGCTCTAGCCTACCCCGTATCACTCTTGATTAACAGATCTCTGTCAGAAAGTTATGTTCCTACACTATGGAAAGTCTCACACATAATTCCCCTACACAAAGGAGGCCCCTCCACAGATCTAACTAATTACCGCCCCATAGCTATTCTTTTGCCACTCTCCAAAATATTAGAGAGATGCATTTATTCTCAAGTCTCAGATCACCTCCTTGCTCCATAGTAGTTCCCCAAGGGTCCATCCTGGGACCCCTACTCTTCTCCATTTTCACCAATAATCTAGCCTCAGCCACAACACATGGCACACTCATGCAATACGCAGATGACTCAACCATCATCTGCACAGCCCACTCCCTACCAAAACTGCAAAAAGTCACACAGGAAGCATTTTCTTCTATTGAAACTTGGTTATCCGATGCCCAACTAATACTCAACCCAAACAAAACAAAATTACTAATCTTCCAACCCACCAAACTTACCCTAGACAGCTCTTACTTTAACATCACAGCAAAAGACAACACCACCATCCATCCTACAGAACACACCAAATTACTAGGAGTAGAAATAGACAATAAACTGAACTTTGACATTCACATTTCCATGACCATTAAAAAAGTGCACAAAAATCTAGGAGCATTATATAGAAATCAGCAACTACTTACCAAAGCAGCTAAAATTTCGGTAGCAAATTCTCATCTTATCTCTACCCAACTCTATGCCTCTCCAATATTTACTAACCTTAGACAATGCGATTTAAATAAGCTTGAAACCTGCTACAACAAAATTGCCAAATTCGCCACAGGGGCTTCCTACCGTACTCACCACTGTCTCTCACTAGCAGAACTGGGCTGGCTAGAGCTCCCCCACCTCCTTCAATGGTACCAACTCGCACTCGCCCACAAACTAATAAACCAACCACTAAAAGTCCCATCCCTCCAGAATCTACTCCAACTCTGAATAACCACGAGACCACTAAGATCCAGCCACAAAAACCTCCTACAGGTCACAAGAGCCATTAACTCTGCTGGAAAAGCATTATTCTCCTGCACTATAGCCAAACTCTGGAACTCCCTCCCATCCTCAATTACCTCTGTAACTTCTTGCACCCACTTTAAATCCTTACTAAAATCACACTTCAAAACTTGCCAGATATGCCCTTGCAACCCCCCCCCCAATACCATTCACTCCCTCCACCCACTACCTCTCTCAGCCCCCTATCAACAACCTACTCTTAGCAAGCTTGGCTACTCATGTTCCCAGCTACCTACCACATACTAACTTCTTGTAGCAACAACTGCTAATGGCTGTTATGTACCTCAAAAACAGTTTGTATCAATTGTTCACTGATGAATCTCAACTACATTTTAACCATGTTTAGTATATGTCACTATATTTTAAAATTGTACTATGCTCTACAGCTGTTTTACATCTGTTTTTTTTTGTCTTGCGTCCTTAACTGGACTAATGTCTATAAATGCTATTTTTTTTAACTGTATAATGCAAATAATACTTAATGTGGAGCTTTTCTCCCCGGGCCTCCACTGAAAATGGACCTATGTCCAGTCGGACTCTCCCGGTCAACAAATGTAAATAAATAAATAAATAATAAATAAGGTTGAGAATTTATTTGTTAGCATCCATTTGCATCCAATCTGCACTTCTCAGCTTCTTTGGAGTTTCAGCACGAGTTTCTTTTCTCTCTAGTCCAGATATTGTCTCAGACTCAGGTTCCTTCTCGAGTTTCACAGTCAGGTTCACTCTGTCCATTATTTCAGACCACTTAGGATCTTACTGACATGGTCTTGCACATTTTCACCTGCTGCTTCTCTTGTTTCTGCAGAACATTTCCAGTTCTCTTCCAGAAGCATCCACATGTTTTATTATACTGCATATTATTTTACTCTGTTTCAGGTTCACTAGTCAATAATTTCTCATTTTCCGCACTGTTGTACAACAGTCATTTATTTATTTATAACCAACTACATTTCTGTACACTCTGTATATAACATTCTGAAAAAAGTTGCCAAGTCATTAACTGGGAAAGAAAAGGCCACCCTTTTTCACGATAAAATAAAAACTACATTTAAATACAATTTTATATGCCACCATAAGCCAACATATCACACAAAAATCAAACTGTGCATGATTTAAAAATGCATATTTTATGTGGAATTTGTATAACTCAATCTTCTCTTTGACTGTTTTACATGGAGAGATCAATGTGGCATGACTCCTTTTGCAGCAGCTTTTAATATTCAGTTCCTCACATTCCCTTTTTATTTCCCTTTAGGTGGGAAGATTGATGGCATGGAATGCACACTTCCAAAGGATTTAAGAGGACGGGATATCCGGATTGTTCCCATTGAGATGTTCAATTACTGTTTGCAACTGGAGGATGAGAATGGGTCAGTAGTAGTACAGAGGCCAGGCCCTCCTTGTGTGAAAGACACAGAGACCCCACCAGAAACTCGTTCAGAGATGCCAGTGGAATGTAATACCAGGCAGAGGTATCGACCAGTCAGTGTGCGCCGCGCTATTGGAACTGTCATCATCGCTGGGGTGGTCTGCGGTGTTGTGTGCATTATGATGGTAGTTGCTGCAGCATATGGCTGCATTTATGCATCCTTGATGGCCAGATATCATAGAGAACTTAAAAAAAGACAACCGTTGATGGGTGATGCAGAGGGGGAGGAGCAAAAACAGATCTCCTCTGTGGCATAATTAAAAAAAAAAGCGCGAAGGACCCAGAGGACAGAGTCTTACAGAGCTCTACAGAAAAAAGTTTGCTTTATAGTCTTCCCTTCTGCAGTCATGTGACAGGCTTTCAAAGTACATAAGGTCAATGTTAATAGAATATCTGATGACATCATCATCATCTTCACAAACACTGCTGACTGCAAGAAAGAACAGTGTCCCACATTCCCCTCTGAAGTGTGTCTGCAAAAATATAACTGTCTTAAAGTTCTAATTGAAAGGTGTTATTTTTTCAGATGGTTCTCACCAGAAAGTTGATAATTGGCTTTTAAATATAGAACTGGATGGAAAAAAAGCAGCGAGCTTAGGAATTAGTACACAGTTTTCTTACTGGCTGCTGCATTTGTCTGAACTTACTGATACAGGAGTTAGAGGGGAGGAACATGCCTTTTCATGGAGAAAAGAGAGGCGGGGGAAGGGAAACCATGAAAAGTATTCTCCATATTATAAAATATGGATTTCTGCCTTTCCATTGCTCCCTCCCCAGCTCTGTACTTTGATGCATGAATCATAACCTCTTTTTTTAAGTGACACTGGCAGCACTTTAGGCTTTAAAACCCACATTTAAGACTTTAGACCTTAAAACCCACATTTATGATTGAATACTTGCTCTAAAATCCATTAGTGATGCTATGTGTTTATCTGCTTTGTTTTTGATACAGCCGAGATGCATTAACTAATAATGCTATCTTAGCCAGCTTTGTTTTCTAGTAAACCATGAAGATACATTGTCTAGTTTAATCATATTCACTTTCTAAGTGTGACCTTTAATTATGTAATAGTCAGCTAGCGTGTGACCTTTGATTACGTAATAGTCTGCTGGTATCCTACAGCATTATAAGTGATTAACTCATATTAGGATTGTTTCCAGATGCGGGAAAGTCAAAGTAAGTAATTATTAAGGGTAACAAGCACTATGGTTTTGAGTATCTTTGGTTCAGCAGACTGCACTTTTCTTCAGAGTTTGACAATCAGAAGGTTTTGACCACTGCTGGATTTTTTAGGTACATTACAGTGCTGTCACAGTAGTACAGCTTAGAAGAATGCTGTACATCAGACGAGATGTTAAAAGTAAGGCTTAAGGTCAGATGGATGTTACCTTCTGAAGAGGTGTAAGTTTGCTGACACCGTAGCTGATTCTCTCACAGTAATATTCCAGAACACTCCAAAAAAGGGACCTTACCTGCCAACAAAGGTCAAAGTTCGAGATCTATCGGTAGTGTTAACAGAACATGAGCAATCAAAAATGCACTTTTTAAATGTGACACACATCCTTGTCTGTGAGGGTTCACAGTCTCACCCAACCCTGGCCCATTGCACACCTTTTATTGGTGATAAGGCACTCCTCATTTCTTGGGGTCTCCATGTACACCCTCTCCCCATTTTACTAATCTTCGCAGTTTACTTTTCCAATAATAGAAAGAAGTTTAATCATTTGTTTCTATCGAAAAATATCGTAATTTATGCATGTAGGATACTCTGCTTTTAATCAGTACAAATTAATGTGATTCTTTTTATTAGTTCTCGCCACTCATTCTTTGATCATTACCAGGCGGCCATTGCATACTGCCATTGGATACTTTTCTTTCACTGGTGCAAGAAACTTAACTTGGTATTCTGGAGTTAAAGCACCACTATGCACTGGTGTCAGGTGCTTCTTTACTCTTCTGGAACCTGTTCTGTTCATGCGTATCCAGCCTATCCCAGGGCTTGCTGATCATAGTATAAAAAGTGGTTTGGAATCATGTACGTTTTCCCCCTGTGCGACCATACCAAGTCACATACATAATGTAGCTGTTGGCAGCTTGATAGGGTGATATGCTTGTCTGCATGGCTGCTCTACTAAGACTAAATGTTTCTCCTTAGTGATGTGCTCCTCCCCCTGCTCCTCCCCAGCTCCTCCTCCACTGCCGCCCAATCAAGCTTAGTGATGTGCTCCTCCCCTGTCCCCTCCTCCACTGTCGCCCCATTGAGGAAAGGCCTGAAGTCACTGCAGAGCCCTCTCTCTTGTGTATGCAATTTATTTTTGTTTGCAGTGTTCACATCTTTCCTTTCTTTGGGAACTTAAGTGCCCAGACTGTGCAAATATTTTTTAAGATAGTTCTTTCAATTCATAAATGCTATGGAAAGTGAAAAGGCATCAATATTTTATTTTGTGTTGTGTGTTGTACAGTATTTAATTTGTAGGAATCAGAAGCAAATTGTCATTTTCTTGACAGATTTTAGAACTGCAATGGCCTGTTTCAGCTCCTGTCCTGCTACAGTACTTCTAAACCTGCACAGTTTGTCATGTACCTAGAGCTAATACTGACTACTAAATAACTGGACACAAGCCTCCACAAATGGATACAGTTTTTAACATACTTTCCCTTGGTGTTTCATGCAACATTGTTAAGATATGAATTCTGACTGACTAAGGGGGATTTTTGCATATTTCAAGACCATATTTCTACAGAAGTAATATTAAAACATCTAAACAGACCGCTAACCCGCATAAAGCTGAGCTTCTATTTTCACATGTAAGCCTAGATAACTTCCCAATCACATTCTCCATGGTGCTACATTATTGGAAGTTATACTCTGTAAACCACTTTTACCAGTACTACTGAAAGAAACAAGAGCTTTCTTTGATTCTACTTACGGCAGCCCTCAGCCCTAGCAATATAAGTTTGATGTCACAGTCCTGCAGACGTCTTAGGGCTAAAACGTCAAGGTGTCCTAGAGACTGAATAGTTTGATAGAGGTGTTGAATGATGCTGAAACAAGGGAAGACTGTAATAATACTCCTGATGGTGAGACGGTCATCATGGGATGAGGAAGCAGGTTATAAGTGTGGGTTTATAGTCTTTGCCTTAGTGAGGGCAACAAGATTTGAGAGATCTACTAAAGGTCTTACTAAACTGTGGTACAAAAAATGTGCTGTAGATGCTTTTCTGTCAGTCAGGATAAAGGAGGGCTAACCCATATTCTAACACAAAATACAAGAAGATAAAAAAAGATGAACTTGTCTGCCTCTGTTCACAAGTGGTACTAAGGTGATGTAGCAGTTACTTTTTCTGTCTCTCAAGGCAATGGCCCAGGCTTCATTCTTGGCCTTCAGGTGCTGTCTGGTAGGAATTTGAATGTTTTCCATGCGAGTTTCCTGGTGGTAACCTGGTTTCCTCACAAAGCCATACTGCGTATGTTTGGCTTGGCTACTTTAAAACTGCACACCTATATTTATATCATCATATAGACACCTCTGTACGAAGCCTTGGCTCAGTGAGATTTTCCAGGTTAACAAAATTAAATAAATATTATTTTACATTTTTTTTTGCTTGCATCCAGTTCTCATCTGCTTGCTTCCTTCTCTCTGTCTTGTCTATCCATCCATTTTCCAACAATTCCATGTTATCCTTTATAAGGTCACATGGATGTCAGGGCCTAATCTGACAGGAAGTGGATGTAAGGCTCCTGGGCAGGACACCAGTCTGTTGGAAAAGGCACACACAGACGCACATCATGCATTTAATGCCAGTTCACCTACTGCATGTCTTTGAGAGGAAAACAGAGGACCCAGAGGCAACACACATGAAAGAAGCAAACAGGTACAGATTCTACCTACATAAAGTATCCCTGGTCAGACTCAATCCAGAGAATGTCTTCCTGTAAGATCACAATGTTACTCATTGTCCCACTGCATGTAGTCAAATTAATATCCATTTTTAACACAGCAAAATGTTTCTTCCAATTGCTCATCTCTATGTATCTCTATCTCTCTCTACCTCAAAGAAGTTTTGTGCTAGTATTTCTTCAGTCTTGTCTGTTATCATTTCATAACATGACCATTCAGTCTGGAGTTTTCTGTGGTGGTGCATAAAACGGTCATTCGCTATGTTGTTAATACATTTAAGTATGTTGAAGTCTGTAAAATTCCTTACCTCTTTTTTGCAATCATTTAGAGTATCCTTATACAGTTAGCATTAGTAGCTTTTTTCAACCTGTCATATTATAATTATATGTTTTGTGAGGTGTGCACAGTACTTCAGATATGGGACACTCTCTTTCCATATAGGAGAAAATACCCTTCACTACTCACCCCAACAGAATGTCCCTAGTTCTGTTGCAGTCTTTTGATGACACTTTTACATACTGACTCTCCACCTTTAGGTCATCCATTGAACCACATCCAAGACCTGCTTTCATGTACAAACTGTGGGTGCAGGCCCTGTCCCAGCGTGTAGTTAGATCCCATTGCTTTAAATCGCAGCTGCAAAGTGCTGCATTTCCTTGTGTCGATTCTAAGATGGTAGACAGTGTACTGTTTTTTACAACCTTTTATCTTCTCAGAGAATATATACTGTCTCTCTCTTACCACCCCATTTCATAGATTATCAGAGCTGCCATTACACAGGCAGACGTTCCTCTTCTTATAATATTAATGACAAAGTTAAAAAAATAAATTGTGCCCAAAAATCTGCTCTTAAGGCAATACATTTGCCATGAACGTGTCCTCTTTCCTTTTAACAACTTATTCACAAGAGCTTGTTTTCTTTCTGATTTTATTGTGTCTTTCTGTGAAACACTCTTTCAAACACTTAGCTGAAATCCATCTATGCCGCATTGATTGCTTGTTACTAAATCACTACTTGATGTTTTATCCTGTTGAAAAGCACTTTTTCCAATCTCCTCAGTTTAAGTACTCTCCCATGTAACACTCTTGTTAAAAACCTAGCTGGAATCCATGTATGCTACACTGAATGCTTATCAATAAATCAGTACTTAATAATTTATCTTGGTTGAAACTCGGCCTACATGTGAGAAGTGTTCTCTTGCAGCCAAGTTATGCAGTCTGTGGTCCAGCAAATCATTTAATTTTTGATACATCCTTGCCATTTCTACCACTGACTTAATGGTGGGTAATTATAAATATTTTCTTTTGCTACCCTGTCAAAGTCTGGGCAGCTCAAGAAAGTAACTGTGATCATATCAACTATTATCTATCACACTTTCCTGAAATTTCAAAATGATTAGCCACTTTCATCTACAGTCTACAATGCAAGCTGTCTTACTGAAGCCTATGGAAAACAGCCTTTTCCAGAAAAATGTTGTTTTGCTGAACATGTAGAAAACACCTGTTTCAATCTGAAATTGCTATATGAACAGAATAATTTATTCTTCAGTTTACAATGATGTCAGACATTGGTATTTAAGTAGCAGGCATGTGCAGAGGCACTTGGATACAAAACCCTAGACTTGTTTGCTGTAGAGGCAAAAACCCTGAAACTCTTATGTGGGTGACTGCACAATCTCCTATTCTTTTAAACTGCTTATTCTAAAATGACTGCACACCAGAAGAAAGAAAAAAAGAAAGAAAGAAAAACATTCTCCTCTTGCAGTGATCTTAGATTAAAAGGGCCTATTTTGCTCTGTGGTTGGTAAAACAACCTTTTCATATGTGGCAGACAAGTGTGACAGCTAGGTATTTGAAAAAAAAAAAAAAAACATTACAAGTAATATTTCATTTAATCATAGTAAATTCCAGGAATGCTTCCAGTACTAGTTTTCTCTTCCTGTCCTGAGACCTGTTGTCCATCTGTAGTGATTTATAGGGTATGGTTTTTAGAGGCCTTTCTAACATTGTTTTCTACTTCATAGTTTTTGAATTAATTCCATAGGTTCATAGGTGTTTATTAGGCTAATGACCACTAGGGCCTTTTTAATCCCAGCCATGCATCCCAAATCTCTGACAAGTTCTGATACCCTTGATAAGAGTAAGCAGGGGCCTGAGAGATTAACCATTTACAGCTGTGCCCATTAGAGACATAGGTGCCAAACCAGGGATGAATTTCTGGTTTCCCATCCAGTTGTCCAAGTTGCACTTGAATTGGGTTAGGGAGGAACTCTGCTTCACATGTATGGGGAGCCTGTTCCATAGACACGAAAGTCTCTGAGGTACACACCTATCTCTCCAGCAGGTCTTATTTATATCACAGGCAAGGTTTAAGTCTTTAGAATGAGTAATTCTGCTGCTGTTTGTTTTGCGGATATGCAAGAGGTCCATCAGAGTAATGTCTGACAATGCCCTGTATGTCAGGCATAGATCTCCACTCAAGAGCCTGTAGGAGTCAGAATACAGGGATAGAACCTTGAGGCGGTCTACATAGGACATTTTACTTATGCCCTGTGTTCTTTTATTGAGGAACGTCTGTGGACGTTCCAATTGTTGGATATGCCTGGTTAGGTACATACCAAAGGGGTCATTGTACTCAATGATAGGTCTGATGAATGACGAATACAGTGGAACAATCACTTCCTTGGACTTTGATGCCATACCTTTGTTTATAAGTTGCGCAACATAGAATGATTTCCTCACCATTGTAGATACATGATGGTCAAAGCCTAGATTACTATTTATGTGTGTTCTTAAGTCCCTAACTAGTGGGTCAACTCTAAGGGGTTTGTTGTCAATATGATAATTTACCAGGGATGGATGACTTCCCAAAGGATACTATTATGCATTCCTTGGCATTTAGTTTTAGTCCATCACTCTGATACCAGTTAGTTGCCTGTGTCAGCCCCTCCTGGCTAACATTTGTGTCAGTGTGAGATTCAATAACAGCTCCTAACTTGCAATCATCTCCAAATTTAGTCAGCCAGAGACCACTGACATCGGCCTTGACTTCTGAGAAGTAAAGGCCAAAAAGGAGCAGTCCAAGGACTAATCCTTGAGGGGCTCCACTTGTGGCTGATCCCTTTGTAGAGTTGGACTCCCCAATTCTAACTTCATGGGTCCTGTCTGGGAGCCAGCTGGCTATCCACTGGGTGACATATGGGTTTGCACCTAACCTCTTGTCAACAATGCCTGAGTGGAGTATTGTGTCAAATGCCTTGGCCAGGTCAAGGTAGGTAGTGTGAAGGATTTTTCCATCATCCATTGCTCCTTAGCCTGCTCTATCCTTGTACAGCATGTAGTTCCATTATTTTATTTACCTTATATTAACTAGGTTTTCTGTAATCCAGGTATTGAGAAAGGAACATTTTCTATTCTTCTCTGTACATCACCTAACACCTCAGTCTATGGACTCTTTCTAACTCTAGTAATGTAGAGGGAAAAGCCCTGACTATGGCCCAGGCAACCCAGGTTCCCTTAGTGGCTCAGGCATCTGATAGAGCTCGAATGGGGAAATGTGGGTATGACCATCCTTGGATACAAGAGTATAGCAGACTAAGGAGTGCCATAATTCCTAGGAAGGGGAGAGCAAATGTAAGTCCAACTTGGAGGCATGTATTTGGTTCATTAAGCCACCACTTTGTGAGAGCCTTCAATGTGGGTGCCCAGAATAAGGAAGGAAGAAACACTGGCTCCCCATGGTCTCCCTGTTGAGGGGGCAGCTCCATAATTACAATGCCATCATTGTTACGATGCTGGTGAGGGCAAAAATAACCACCATGGCTGCCAAGAAGATAGGCCCTCTGGTTGGCTCTTATTCTTCCCACCCTCTCCTTTTAACACCAGAAATTCATTTTTTAGACAATTTTTTCTTTCATTTCACTGACCAAAGTGCTTAGACTTCCCCTTATCCCTTTTCTGCAGCATACAGATTTGTTTGTCACTCAGTTTACTTCCCCTATGTCCTCCTTCATCTATTTCTACCTGTGTGTCTCTCACTTTCTATATTGCTAAGCTTTCTAGCCCTTTTGAGATGTAAAGACTTTCACTTTTTGTATTTTACTCACTGTCCTAAGTTGATGTGTTATATCATCAGTGATGTCGATCATTTCTTGGACCATTCTCTTTAGCACTCTCCATGTCTGCCCTTGCCAGCCTTTTCACTAAGGAATGTATTTATGTTTCTAGAGTCATTTTTACTGTAGGTAGGGATGTGCATTTTGCACTTAAAGGTTTGTGATTCAGCTGATCATGAAAAGCATTATGAACTGTGGCCATTTAAACCTGAACATCCAATTTTTCCACAAGACATTTGACAGACACAGCTTTCTAGTACAGCTGCTTAAAATACTCTTTATTAACCTGGTCATATAACCCTCTATGTCCTGAAGAAAAAGCCTATGGCATGTGATAGTTTAAATCTCCATTTAATAGCTTATCTTTTAAGCTTCTCCATTGTTCTACCATCTTTGTTCTTCCTTATTTTCCGGTGTAGTAGGTTGACAACCTACCTGACCAACAGTGTAGAACCCTTCTCTGGTTCTATATTCCTGTACAGCGTTTTGGATCTTTTCAATTTGTTACGAATTTCTAATGTTGTGATGACATCCATTACATATTACACCACTCTTGCTTTACCATCTTTTCAGAACGGCAGAATTCATGCCCCTTTATTTTCCCCCTACTGCACTCTTCATTTGACAATCACTGCCTAGGTCTCTAACAGGGAGGAGAGACAAGGATGGCTGGAATGACCACTATTGTATATATATTCTTCGAGTTTCACTGTTGCAGTCATTACATTTGGGTAGTCTGCTGGCAGGTTGCCTCAGTCGGCCTGAATAACAAAATCTTGGGTCCTGCGTCAGTTGCTATCTCCTCTTTCATGATGTCAGGTCATCAGGGGTATAAAACATGCAGCCAACACCATTTTAACCAGACTTTCTTGCCGCGTGGTGCCCGAAGCAGAAGCAGTTCGCAAGTGCCGGTTGGCAGACTCCTGAAATTTTCATTTTCGAGTTTCAGAACCGAAGTCTTCAAACTAAAGCTAAGTACCCCATTGGGGGAAACTTTTTCTTGCTCCTTACCGTTGTCAGTAAAAGTTAATAATTGCATTACTTGTGGGAAGCAAATAACTTATAAGGATTTTCATTTGTACTGTATTCCTTGCCTAGGCCCTGATGACAACGTGCCTTGCTTTCGGTTTTGTGCTAAATTTAACCAACACACTATTAAGTGTCGGTATATTTTTGCTTCTAAATATCTTGGTTCAAGATTTAACTACCCTGAAATGTCGTCAGTAAGCAATCCGACTACCGGAGTTCACAAAAAACGCAAGGAAAAAGACAGAGACAGACCGTCGAGGTCCAAAACCAACGACAAAGCTTCTCCTAAGCCAGTCGCCGGTTCGGCGGTACTCAGTGAGGTGCTTTCGCAGCCCCTGATACCAGCTACCATTCAGAGTCCGGTATGCTGTGAGATTCGCAAAGTATTGAACCCGTGGATGTCTCTCCCTTGGATGGGTCTGGAGCTGTTGAGCAGGCACCGGCTTCTGAGGGTGTTTTCAGGCCTCAACATTTTTATATTAAACCGATGCCATCAACAAAAACAAAGTCAAAAACAACTTCTATGTCTAACAAACCAATGCATGAGCCACGTGCTCAGGCCCCTATGCCAAAAAAAAAATTATCAAAATGGCTGAGGATTTAATTACCTTGACCATGGGTTCCCAACCCCCCCCCTCCCCCCCTGCTAAGAGGCCTAGGCAAGGCACTGATTATGAATCGTCAGATCAGGTTTCTATTTCTTCTGATTCCTCTTCTGATCAGGAATTTTCTATTTCACCTTATGAGGATTCTGATGCAGAGGAATCCATCCCATCTGCAACTCCTCCTGAGGACATAGCCGGCCTTAGGCATAGGCCAACTAGGCGGCCGCCTAGGGCGCCGCTCTAACAGGGGCACTTTTCCAGTATTTATTTAATGTAGTTAGACCAGGATGGGGGCACCGGGTGGTGTGGTGGGGGGCATCATGGAGCCCTTTTGCCTAGGGCACCAGTTGACCTAAGGCCGCTCCTGCCTGAGGATTACTCTTTTGGAGAGACTTTGCATACTTTAAGGGAACATTTTCACTGGGAGAGTCAGGACTTCTCTGAATCAAAAAAGAGGCTTAGGGATTTCCTTCTTCTTCCTCAGCATAGGTCTTTGGCAATACCTCCTGTTTTAGACATTGTTGATGATGTGTTCTCGGAATCAAGCATGGCTCCTGATTACCTACCTCCGGCTCCTAGTAAGCCAGACAGATATTACAGAGTTCCTGACTCCCACAAATGTCTTTTCAAAAATCCTGCTGCTGATCCAGAGACTATCTCTCAGGGTCCCAAGGGTGTTAAGGCTTCTACAGCCAAAAATCCTACCCCTTCTGATAGAGATTCAGGGCGCTGGATAGATGGGATAAGAAGGTTTATACGTCTGTAACCTTGGCAATCAGGGCTTTAAACTGCCAGTTTCATATGCATACATATCAACAGCATGTTATGGGCTTACTGAAACAGAAAATTATGTTGATTTCTGATTGTGTGGAAAATAAAGAGTTACAGGATTTATTGCATTCAGAAGAACAGGTTGGAAAGCATACTTTGCAATGTGGTTTTGATTCCTTGGAGGCCTCTTGTAGGGCCACCGTTACTGGATCTGTGATAAGAAGGCATGCCTGGCTCAAGGAGCAAAATCTGCCTGATCATGTTAAAGCTAAATTGTTGGATGCCCCTTTGCAGCATTATACTCTGTTTGGTAATAAGGCAGAAGAGGTTTTAAAGAAAATGGAAGACAAAGCTAAATCTATGCAAACTGTAAAAAATTTCTTGCAAGTGCAGCCACCCAGGTTCAGTAGGCACTGGTCTACTAAAAATTGGTCCTTTCCTGTGTCCAGCAGTGCCACTCAGTGCAAACCCAGGTGCTCAAAAGGCTCCAGATATCAATCACAGGGATCTTACAGGTCAAAGCAATGGGGTGCCTCCACCTCCAAATCTGGAGGTAACAAAGCACAACCCTACAGTAAGCAGTCTCATTGACTTTCCTCTACCATCTCCAAGCACTTATCTTTTGGCAGCCCCCTTGGGGGAAAACTAGCACTTCATGCTCAAAATTGGCAGTTAATTACCCAGGACAAGTGGGTATTAAACATAGTATCCCAAGGGTACAGATTTCATTTCCATACTTTGCCAATTCCAAACGGATGGCCGGATCTGCCACAAAACCAGTGGGCAGAGGCCCAGAAACAAGTCATGTCCCTCATGGATATGGGGGCTATTCAACCTGTACCAGAAAAGGAAAAAGGACAAGGATTTTATTCAAGACTTTTCCTGGTACCCAGAAAAGGCAATTCATGGCGTCCAATACCGGACTTATCGATTCTGAACACGTTCCTGGACATTCCAAAATTCAAAATGTTGACTTTACAACAGCTACTGTCTATGCTAGGCAAGAATGCTTGGTTAGTGACTCTAGACTTAAAAGAGGCATACCTGCATATCCCAATAAGGGAATCTTGCAGAAGATATCTCCGCTTCAAAGCAGGTTTTCTGCATTACCAGTTCTCTGCACTGCCCTTTGGCTTATCTACTGTGCCCATGGTCTTTACAAAGTGCCTGGCACCAGTAATTGCATTCTGCAGACAAAGAAACATTCAAATTTATCCTTATCTGGATGATTGTCTCATTCAGGCAGAGGACAAGGACACTCTTCTTCAACATCTGGCATTTGTAAAAAGGATTCTAGCATGCCTACGGTACACCATAAACAAAAAGAAATCACAGCAGGTACCCTCTCAAATAATTACATTCCTGGGTGCAAGCTTGAATACAACTGCCCAGATGGCTTACCTCATGCCAGACAAACAAATACAATTGACAACATACTTCAAACAAATGGCAACAAAAACCCAGTTATCTGCAAGACAAATTCTGCAGGCTTTGGGATTCATGGCATCCTGCATTCTACTAATTCCATATGTGAGACTGCATATGAGGAAACCTCAGTGGTACCTAAAAAGTTTATGAAGTCAATATTGTCACAGCCTGGAAACAATGATTCCTCTCATTCCCTACCTACAGCAGGAGTTTCTTTGGTGGGCAGAGACATGTCACCAAAACAAGGGACTGTCATTCACTATACCCCCTGCCACCCAAACCCTAACTACAGACGCATCAGACTATGCTTGGGGGGCCCACCTGGCAGGGAGATGCATTCAGGGCAAATGGAGCCCAAACCAAATGCATCTGCATATCAACCAGAAAAAAATGCTAGCTGTTCAGAATGCTTTGACAGCCTTCAAGGACTTACTTCATCCAGGACAACTACCGATAAAGATGGACAACACCACAGTTATGTGGTACATAAACAAGCAGGGGGTACCCATTCCTACCCCCTTTGCAGACTAGCCATGGCCTTGTGGAACACAGCCTTGACTTACCAAATACATCTTCAAGCTCAATTCCTGCCAGGAAAGCAAAATACTCTGGCAGACGACCTAAGCAGAAATCTTATGGACCCGCACAAATGGAAACTGGATCCACAAATCTTCAGCTTGTTAACACAGAAATGGGGAAGCCCAGACATAGATCTATTTGCTTCTCCCCAAAACTATCACTTGGATAAATTCTGCACAAGAACTCGCCACAAAACAGCATGGAAAGTGGAAGCTCTATCCTTCAGCTGGAAAAACCTATCAGTTTATGCCTTTACTCTCCAGGTCTTACTAAAAGTCAGACAGGAAAAAGCAAAAATGATTCTAATTGCTCCAGACTGGCCTTGCCAACACTAGCACCCACTTCTAAGGAATATGTCACACCTTCCTCCATGGTATTTGCCTCAAACACCTCATCTACTGTCTCAGCAAAACTATCAAATTCTGCACACTCAGCTCCAAACTCTGAATCTTGCAGCATGGCTAATCAACTAATTATTCAAACCACATCTCTCAGTAAACCTGTGATGGATGTCATTTTGGAAGCCAGAAGGCCTAGTACTAGAAAATCTTATGCTGATAAATTCTGTACTTGGAACCAAGCACAAGGAATAGACACAGCAAAGCCCAATATTCTTCAGATTTTACAATACTTAACTGAGATGCTTGACAAGGGCCTATCCTTTTCTTCAATAAAAATCCATGCCTCTGCCATCTTGGCTCATTACAACACAGAGCCTCCCCTCTTTTCTCATCCACTGCGAAAACAGTATCCCAGAGGGGCCAAAAATTTAAGGCCTCCCAGGAGAGCACCAACTCTTGCATGGGACCTCAATTTTGTGCTGGAAAAACTCACCCTGCCTCCTTTTGAACCAGCAGCTACTGTGGATATAAAATTTCTCTCTTGGAAAACAGCTTTTCTTTTGGCAGTCACTTCAGCTAGAAGGGTTTCAGAACTACAGGCTGTCATGGCAGTGGAGTCTTTCATTATATTTTGCATGTACCAACCCTTCCTTTATGCCTACGGTGGTATCCAGTGTGGCTCTTAACCAGACCATTCACCTGCCAACATTTTTTCCAAATCCGCAGAACAAGGGGGAGCAGATTCTGCATTCATTGGATGTTCACAGACAACTAAGATTATACTTAAACAGGACAAAATCTATAAGAAAGTCTGAGCAACTACTGGTAGCATTTGCTGTAGGATCAGAGGGTAAGGCTATATCAAAGCAGACTATTTCTAAATAGATAAGCCACTGCATTCATTTCTGCTACTTGCACCATGGTAAACCTGTGCCCAAGGGGATCAGATCCCATTCCACCAGGGCTGCCTCTACTTCAGCAGCTTTTCTCAGAGGGGTCCCAACCAAAGACATTCTAGAAGCTGCTACTTGGAGCTCTGTTCATACGTTCACAAAGCATTATCATTTACCTCTCTTCTCTAAATCTCGGGCAGGCTTTGCCACTGCAGTCCTGCATGGCCTTATAGCTGCTCCTAGTGCTGTTTAGTTCCATCCTCCCATCCATAGCTTTGGGATTCTACCCAAATGTAATGACTGCAACAGTGAAACACGAAGAACATAGTACAGTTGTATACACTTACCATAAATGTAGATGTTCGAGTGTATTCACTGTTGCAGTCTGGGTTACCCACCTGCCATCCCCCATTCTATGCCTTTTCTTTCCTTCACTATACTCAAAAGCCTTTGTGGTGTATTTGCTTTTAGTTGAATCCACCAGTATGTTAAAGAACCTCTGTGTCTTGGGATCACCCACACTTCTGCTCAAATCGCAACAGTTGTGCCAACAATATGAACCATTTTGAATACGTTCTGATGAAGCTTGTTGTAGTACAAGTGAAAGCATTTAACATCACTTTTTGGATTCATTAAAACGTTTTTATACAACTTTTGGAATTATTTCTACGTTTTATTCAAATGGTTCATATTGTTGGCGTAACTGTTGCGATTTGAGCAGAAGTGTAGGTGATTCCAAAACAGAGGTTCTTTAACGTACTGGTGGATTTTACTTTGTGTGTTCGTTGTTGTTCCACTGTACACAAGTGTTGCTTTTAGTTGAAGATAAATTTTATGTTTCTAAGGTGCATTTATATATTTACAGTTTATTTATATATTTTTGTTCCCCATTTGGGGGGCACCTGACATCTGGGGCAAGAAAAATTGATTAAAATGGCATCGGCTGCATGTTTTATACCCCTGATGACCTGACGTTGTGGAACAGGAGACAGCAACCGACGCAGGACCCAAGACTTTGTTATTCAGGCCGACTGAGGGCAACCTGCCAACAGATTTCCCATATGTAATGACTGCAACAGTGAATACACTCAAACATCTACATTTATGGTAAGTGTACACAACTGCACTTTATGATGTAACCCTGTTTAACACCCCCTTGAATGAAACACATTAGCCTCTAGATACATAGTCCTTTCATGTACCAAATATACAAGACAGTGAGTCTACCTTGTAGTTTACATCACCAGTTTATTGCTTTACCTTAGCTTTCTTCATGAGATCAGCACAGTGGTGATAGGATCACTCCCCTCCAAACAGGAAAGATATGCAGGCCTGCATCCACAACTCTGTCATCCCCTCCCACCCTGCCTTTCGGAGCTCAGTGTACTAAATGATAACAAGCAAGCTGAGTCACAGCTGGGAACTCTAACTTTATGCCATCGGTCCTGCCTCCACTTCTCATTTCTGGATTCATTTGCAGCACGTCTTAACTTAGATCATATTTTCTTATTTGTGCTTTTTTCTGAGTTAGAGTAGGAATTTTTATTCATCATTTCTAGCATTGCACATATTAATTGTTATATTTTATTATATAAGTTATGCAACAATTATTGGAACTCATGTACAAAGAAGTAGAGTGGTAGATCTTAAACCTATTATCTTATAAGGACTAAAACAGTTTGAGTTTAGTGAGAAAATCTTACCAAATATACCAATTAATCAGACAGATAACTGATTGGATGACAGGTGCAGAGTTCAATAAAGTAGTGGCAGCTGACATAAACACAAGCTTTCAATACTGTTTGTATTTGTTTGCTAACCTAGTAAATGAACAGATCCCTATCAGTTGATCATGTTTTCAGAAGCTCGAAATTCAAATCGGCGAGATGATAGGATTGAATTTTTGAAAACCCAAAGCTTTTGAATGCAGATCGTGGTACAGTGAGGATCGGGAAATGTACCGTTTCCCTCAATGTAGTGTGATCTCAGAGTTTGTATATATAATTTGCAGGGGGTGTGGGGGGTTATTTTTTTTTTTTAATGTTTGAGTTTACAGAAATTCGATAATATCATCTCACCAATATGAATTTCGAGTTTCTGAAAACTCGATCAACTGACATAGATCCAAATGAACTGCGCCAAAAACAAACCAGATTTTTCTATGGTCAAGGCTAAATTCATCCTGGTTTGGAAAATGCGAGGTAAAGTAAGTAGCTTAGGAAATATTTTGAAAGGCATTAAGTGAATATTAAATCCAAGAAATTATGTAAGAAAAGCACACCTTAATAAGTGCTTGGGGGGGGGTCAAGTTCCCCTGCACATACCACATGAAAGTTTGTGCACCTTATACCCCCTAAAATTTAAATATACTAACACCAATGTCCACAAAAAAGCGAAACATTTGGTAGAAACTATGTAAGCTAAAACTTTCCTCTTTCCATACTTCCACATTCTCAAAACTGCCATGTTAGTGATGAACTGGTATTGCTCAATCATCAGTTACTGTGAGCATCCACTGTGTGAAACAACGTCAGCATTCAGTCAGTGCAACCTAATCAGTTTGAATTCACAGAATGGGTCCATAATGAAGTGTCATATTACCATGGAGATGTTATTTTCCTCAGTCACACAGTCCATATTTTTTTTTGGATTTGGTTTTGGTACAGGCTGGAGGAATATTTGACATTTTTGTGGTACTGATAATCAAGACAAAGTTCTTCCTCCCAATCTGTTCTATGTTTCTCAGGCTTATTTTATTGCTACCTCCCCACATGATCATACTGGTGATCCATTAAATGAATCTTTTCAAAAGATGAGAAGATTGTTATCCATCTAGTTCATGTCCTTTTCATACGGTTCAGGCTATGCCTCAGATATGACTTTTATGTTTGAGGACTGAAGTGCTATGCAGGCCTCAGCCCTCTAAAGCTTATGTTTTAGTTTACCTTTATGTCTACCAGCTGTAGCCCTTTTTCTTGTACTTAGCTCCTTACACCAGGTTACTAACTTGTAAGGGATAAAAAAAATCATTCTGCAAGTAGGAAAGCATCTTGTAAGTTGGTCTGTGATCCCCCTCAAATAATAGCCACCGATTCATCTAAATGCATCTACCTATTACAAAGAAGGTGGTGCACGGTGTTATTACAAAGAAGGTGGTGCACGGTGTTATTACAAAGAAGGTGGTGCACGGTGTTATTACAAAGAAGGTGGTGCACGGTGTTATTACAAAGAAGGTGGTGCACGGTGTTATTACAAAGAAGGTGGTGCACGGTGTTATTACAAAGAAGGTGGTGCACGGTGTTATTACAAAGAAGGTGGTGCACGGTGTTATTACAAAGAAGGTGGTGCACGGTGTTATTACAAAGAAGGTGGTGCACGGTGTTATTACAAAGAAGGTGGTGCACGGTGTTAAGCAGGCCTGTAAAACATGGAGTATGTGTGATGCAAAACAAGGGCAGATTTGTTTCATGGGATGGAAGTGACACTGTAATTTTAAGAAGGAAGGTTGTATTCTCCACCTCTAGTAGGAATGATGCTGTCATCCTAGTAATCTTTGGCACAGATTGTAGCCAGAGAATTGTCCATAGAAGTTTGTTTCTGTAGCATTTAGCAAAACAAGAGTATCCATCTTAATGAGATGAGTGCTTTAGCCTTCATTTGACCTCTTCTTCATCACTGTACCATCACAAGCACATTGCAGCCGCAGTCACTTCCTGGGCAGTGGTGCAACCTATGGTCAGTACTTGACATATGGTAGTAGGTCTACAGAGACCATTAGCATACAGTACAGCAACACTACTTAGCTACTGCTTATCAATAGGCACTTATGACCCCCCATGCACATACGTTAATACAGAATACAGTCAGTATGGACTGCACTCAAGACAACTGTTTTTTTTTTTTTTTCGTTTTTCTTGGAAAATAGCGGAAATCATGAATTTAGACAGTCTGAGTACTGAGAAAAAAAGGGATTTGCATGGGATTTGACATTTTAGGCCCGAGTGCTTGATCACCTCGACTTGTATTACTTCTCATAGTTGCTACTACTGGCGGTTTGTTTTATTGAGTATTGCAAATGCAGAATCTATTTTCATTTTGTATCTCATACAGATGTTCTAAACATTATAATTAAATCACAATGTTTGTGTCTTTCGGCTTTTCCCGGTTAGGGGTCGCCACAGCGGAACTCCGGTCCGCTAATGATTGGCAGTTGATTTTTACGTACCGGCTTGCCAGGCCTGACGCACAACCTTCAACGAAGGTACACCCATTCACACATGCCTCCACGCAGAAGATGCTCTAGCTGAGAATCGAACCAGACAGCGTCTTACTGTGAGGCGACAATGCTACCGCAGCACCATCATTATTATATTAATTATAATTAAATCACAATAATGACCAGAAATTACACTTAGATACATGAGTATAATTCCTGGATTTCACCTCATGAAACAGAATTGCATTTTTAAAACAGTAATTCAGTGTCTCTGATTATAGATCTGGGGAATTAATTCTCAGTGTGTTTGCCTCCTTTGTAGGGGAGGACATGTGTTAGTGAGGATCTCAGTCTGAGGGGAAGGTGTTACTTGTACATGTTACTGGGCAGGATCCGACATGCAAGCAGTTTGCAAGTGGTTAGTAGAAGAGAAGTGATTTTTAACCAATATCAGTGTGTGTGTATGTCTTTGGTGTCTGTGTATCTGAAATGTTAATATGCAAGACACAAGTGGGAGACAATGGTGACAAGGATGGTGTATGTGTCTCATTAATGAAATTAATCATAATGGATTTTTGAAATAGTTTTACCACAGTGCAGGTATCGCAAATGGTGAGGTTTACAGTTTAAGACGCTAAGCATAAAGGAATCAGTGGAAAGAAAGTAGACGAATGGGGAAAACAGCTGTGGGTCTAAGACAGCCTGATGGAATAATGCAGGAAAAATAGGAATGTGTATAATGAAGAGAGTATGTATTTGGGGGTGGGGGTAGCACTGTGTTCCCTACTGTGTCCCAAACTACATTTCTGTTGTTATGGTATAGAATATACAGCATATTAAATAAGCATTGCTGCATATCATTAGTGGTTGAGGAGGAAAACAAAGGGCAAGAGTCTGAAAGAGTTGCTCTCAGTGTGAGTCTGCCCTGATTCTGAAAGGCTTTCTTTCATTGTAAGTGACTTACGTTGGTAATAGGGCCTATCCATAAACCAGTTTACACTGACGGCCAGATTCCAAAAGACCTGCTCTCTGTGCACTTTCAGTGTAAGTGGTCCCTTACACTAAGAGCAAGTCTTCTGGAATGGGACCCAAAGTCTTACTACTATTTCTAAGCCCTTAACAGAATATAAATCACAGTGCTTCCTGATTTATAGGTCAAGCAGTTTATCCTAGTTTTGGCTCTGGACAGACAGTGCAAAGTGGAGAAGGAACTTTTACGTCAGCACCACACTAACAGTGGTTTGCAAAATTAGGCCAAAGATCAAACTCTGATCTTTTTTCCATGCAATCATTTATTACAGGTTTTGAAGCACCTTATTACAGACTTAAAGGAAGCTATAGAAAAAAAGTAAATTATGTCCTCACTGTGTGTTCATGTACAAGTACATGTTTGTGTATTGGAGAAGAGAGCTTTTCTAGTTGTAAATTAGTTTTGTGATGAAGGAAAAGCTTTCTTTTTCTAAACTCTTAATTTTTTTTAATCAGAGCTGACAAAGGAGGCCTTTGCAGTTGTAAAAAAAGAAATGAAATGAGCAATGATTACTTTTTCTTTGAAGAAAACATTATATTCTTGCTTTGTGATTCCAACCTTAATAAAAGATATGTATTTCCTTATCTAGCCTTGCATAGCTTCATTTAAATCCAAACAAATTGCATTCATTCTGTCCAAGTGTCTGTTTTACTTGGAAATAACCATGCTTCATTCAGTACAGGACTTCAGCTCAAAGGAATCAACACTCATTTAAATGATTTTAAGTCTGGACAGAAATAAAGTCAGTTAGATAAAGGTGAAGTAACCCTGAACGCCTGTCTACCCGGTAAGTCTAATAGGCACCATGAAATCTTATCATCATCCACAGAACAGCTAAGAATGATAATAACCTCTTTACAGTGTTCATGTGCTGCCACTTTTACATCACAATGAGAAACCCTTCTCATTTTCTCTTCTGCATAGAAATTGTGCTTACTAGTGAGTTAAGTTGTGCCTTTAGCCATAAAAGTACCTAATATTTCAGGATAAAAGGTTTACTGCTCCTGCCTTCACCATCAGCTTCATCCAAGCCAACATTCTACACCAAGGTAATTTTTACTGTGCACCTACTGATTAAAAACACTGAGCTTTATGTGTTTCTCAAATGTTGCACAAAGACATTTACAGGGACAGCTAAATATACATGCAAATGCAAAAAGTGTCAAATGCACTATGCTTCATCCCATTTTTAGATTTGTAGCTGAGAAGACAAATGAGATAAGTATTCAGGTATAAATTACAATGTCAAAAGAGGAGTTCACTGAACACGTCTTTATCGACACGTAAATATTGACCTTTTGAAATGCCAAATGGCCACTTCAGCAAAATTTTTTTCCAGGGAAAAAAATCGCTCTGCTGCACAGAAACAAATCAAACTTTCAAACCCTACATAGTGGGGGGCTATCCCCCTCACACCCCTTAACTAAATATACCAACTCTGAGATCACACTACAGTGGGGAAAAGGGCGAACCCCCGATGACAGCCGAGCAATTTTTTTCCCCTGGGAAAAAATTCTCTGAAGTAGCCATTCGGCATTTCAAAAGGTCGATATTTACATGTCAGTAAAGACATGTTTGGTGAACTCGCCATTCGACATTGTAATATAGACCCAAGTATTCATGTTTGGTTGCAGTGCAGTCAAAAGATAGACTTTCAGATATACACACATATATATATATATATATATATATATATATATATATCAGCTTTTTTGCAGAAGGTTGTGTGTTCTCTCCCATACCAGGAAGATCGATTGCTGATTGCAGTGCTGCATAAGGGGTGTGTTGTACTCCTGAGTGAGACCCCATCTGCCTAAGTTGGTGGTAGCTTAGATGGATGTAAAAGATCCTACTGAAAAGAATATTTAGTTTTATTTGTATGCATATGTACAATTCATATTTTTACATATGTACATATTTACAATATTTTCATGTTACCATCATTCAATATATTATTTCCATTTTAAGTATTTCACCCCCACTCTTAACTATAACCAAAACCATATTTCTCCATTATTTATGTCAGTGTCCATTTTCCATTGTACTTGATTTCATTAAGTCTTTCTTTCCATTTTCCATTGTACCTGATTTCATTAAGTCTTTCTTTCCATATAGTCCATGTTACATAGAATATGATCCTGTCCAATTTCCTAGTTTCATTTTGAGATCTTGTCTCATAAAACCCATAATCTATCATGTCCATGTTTAACATTTCAAAATTTAAATAACTTTTAATCAAATCATGTTTACGTATTTATTTCCACAGTTTTTGAAATATTGCACATTTAAAAAAAAACATGTTCTGCAGTTTCTAATTCTATATATTTATTACATATTGGCTCCTGTTTCTCTTGTATGGCATATTTGCCTCCACTGGTAATTTTCCTATGGACAACCTCCACAAAAATCGTTGCATTCGTTAATTCTTTTATATTTTCTGTATCTTGTCATAATTGCTTTCTTGTTATCTATCTCTAACTCTTTCCATGGATCCACCAAATAAAAGGATCTCATAAAGTTAACATGCCATTCTTTTCTGTTCTTTTATATCACATTCTTTTTTAATTTTCGCAATATAATTTACTGTAAAATTCTTTCATTTCTTCATTAATAACACTTTTACTTGTTTTTTTTCATTTCTGTTTCTTCCCAAATTTCTCTATATTTACAACACATTATTGTTTTTGTCGAAGCTTTATTATTTTTCATTATTCCTTTTAGTATGTTATACATACTTAATGGGACTGCATGCACAATCAGGTTTATCAGCCACAGTCCTCCTTGTTCATCATTCATATAGGTTCATAGGTAGGTTCATAGGTAGGTACTAGGCTATCTGCCCAAAGGCATTTATAAGTCTAGATGGAATGTGTTGGCTTTTGCCGCCCACTTAGATTAGTTCCTTGTGCCTCTGTCCAGCAGAGCCACTGAAGTGATCCCCATGGTAAACTTTCTGTTTCCCATCCACTCGTCAAGGTTTCTTTTGAAGAGTGTTAGCGAGGAACTCTGCCTAATGTAGATTGGAATCTTGTTCCAAAGCATGGGAAGTCTCTGGGACAGGAATCTATCCCTCCAGCATGTCCTTCTTATTGTTGTGGTGAGGTTTACATCCCTAGAGCATGTGGCTTGAGGGGATAAGGTTTTTTTTAGGTGAAGCATGTCCATCAATTCTGCGTTGGACATAGCCTTGTATGTCAGGCAGAGATCACCTCTGAGTAGGTGGTATGCAACCGAGTACAGCTGGAGTTTCTTCAGTTGAGCTGCATAGGGCATCTGTTTGAGGGCTGTTTTAACCTAAGTGTCTGTGATTTCAGGGACTCTACATTCTTCTGGTATGGTTATGGGCTCTTTTGGGGTGAGAAGGAGGTGAAGTTTATGCTGAGCCTGTCTGCCAGGATGTTGGTGATATCAGTCGGTTCAGTGTATTTTGTGCCTAACTCCGAGCAGATCTGAGCATTGCTGATACTGATCAGGGATGTCTTCCCTTCTTGGGATTTTACTCTTTTCTGTACTAGTTTCTGCCTTCTATTGTATAGCTTGTTTATGGCAGGAGTCCACCAGACTGGTTTCCTTTTCTTGGAGGAGTGAGTCTTGGTTTTGCTTGGGATGGCACAATCCATGCATTCTTGTAGGTGCCCGTAGAATGCATTAGTAAAGGATTTTGCAGCTTGGACAGCGTTATCCTTCAGCATGGGGGCTTTGAAACTTTCCACCTTGATCTTAAGTAACGTGAAGTTTGCTTTTGAAGTTTTTCATGGCGATTTCCTTGTCCAGGGGTGGGGGCGGAATGTGGATATCCAAAGTGATTTGTTTATTGTCAGATCTAACTAGCGAGGGGTTGACCTCTGGTGTGGAACACCAGTCGCCCATGTTGGTGATGACCAGGTCTGATATGTTGTCACCTCTGGTGGGAGTGTTGACTAGTTGAACCAGGGCATTTGAGTTTATAAATTCTAGGAAATGTTGGGCAAGGGAGTTTGTACTTGAGTAGTTCTCCCAGTTAATGTTTGGGTAATTGAAATCATCCAATATTATGCTGTTTGGTAGGACCTTTATGTTTCCCATTGTTTCCAGAAATGTGGAATGGGGGTCCTGGGACATGGTAGGTGATCTGTAGCAAGCTACAATTTGAATTGCAGTTTTGCCCAGTGTTAGTTTTACGTGGATGATCTCTGAAGCATCGTGCTGTGCCACTAATCTGGAAGTGTGGGTATCCTTGATGAATATGGATACGCCCCCGCCTTTTGTATTTCGGTTTGGGTTCTGTGGCAGAAATGTAGGGCATGAGTTGTAGCCTGGTAGTGCTGGGGTGCTCTCTGGAGCCTTAAACCAGGTTTATGTTGCTGTACATGTATCGATTTTCTCCATACTGAGGAGTGCCTCGAGTGTCTGCATTTTGAGGTTTAGACTTCTGGCATTGAGTAGCATTACACTGAGTTTTTTGTTACTTGTGCTATTTACAGCGGTGGTTTGTCTTTTGAGCCTTGCCTAAAAAAGGCACTATGGGGGTGGCAAGAGCCTTGGCCAGTATTCGAAAGCCTAAGGGTGACAGGTGCAAGCAGTCTCTAGCGAAGCAGCATGGCTTGTCGAGCATATCATCCCAGGTTGACAGACACTGGATCCCCTTTGAATGACACCATAAACTTAGCCAATTGTTGAAATCGAGAATTTTTTCTTTATACTGTGGTATCAGTCTTGGTGAAGGCAGGATGCTACTCAGGGTCAGGGTTATACTGGCCTGGGCTACGTGATCAGACAGCTCTTCCATGTCTCTTTTCATGTAGTCCAGGGAGGTACGACAATGACTGACTCATATTTGTACTTGTTCTGGAGTGACCTGAGTGCTTGTGTTATGTGGCGGATCCTGGTATCCGACAGGCAGCTAACATTAACCTTCTCCTTACTCAGCCTAGTGAGTGGGACATCAGTCTGCCTGACTATAGAGTCACCTATTACTAGTATGTTGGGTATGTTATTTTGCTTTAAGGGCTGTGATTACATGGTACACTGGTTTTGTGAAGTATGTGTTTCATGGTTTGTGTTGGGGGGAGTGGATGTTGCTTGGTTGTTTGCTTTGGAGGTCTCTGTTGGTTTTGCAGATTTTTATTTAGAGCGTCTGAGTATGTTTTCATGTATTCATGTGTGTTTTTTGCCGGTGCTGGTTTAATGGGTCTATGTGAGACTGGTGGTGTGATGCAAGTATTTCCCTTCTCCTCTTGACTGTCTGATCCAGTGTTGGGTTGAGAGAGCTTAGCCTCCAGTTTGGCTGTATAGTTGCATCTCTTGCATGTATTAGTATTTGGTGGTACAAGGAGAGTGTTCTCTGTGTACATGAGGCAGCTGTGTACATGAGGCATATACAAAAATCCCCTCTTTACCGGGTTCAATTTTGACCCCCAAATAAATGATAAAATTGTCTGCATAATTTATTTTTCATGTTTCACTAGCATCATATAAACATTTGCAGTATAAACTATTTTACCTATTATGTTGATGTTTATTAAATGTGTTTTCTTTTTGTGTGAAAACCTATATGTCTTCCAGAATGTGATCATGTCTTTGATTCCTTTAATAACTTTATCCCATTGTTCGTGTCTGTATTCTGTACTTCCAAGTACTTCCAAATACTATTCCTACAGTATATATACTCTTTTCATTATATTCCACACCTCCTATAATACTTTCATACCCAAATCCTTAGCTTTTCTCTGTATGTATGCTTAAACCAATTTTCTTCAACTGTGTACTCAATTTTTCATTGTTTTTTTCCATTCAGACTTTATTTTTTGCTATTACTACAATATCATCAACATAAGTATACATTATTGGTTACTGTATCTCCTCCATCATTCTATATCCTCTCTTACTTGACATTTTATTAATTTCCATTACTACTGTGTTCATGATTTTAGCAAAGATCATACTGCTTTCAGGGCATCCTTGTTTTATACCACTCTACTTTCAAATCTTCCCCAATCCAACCATTAGTGTTCAGTTTTATATAATTCTTTTCATACATTGATTTAATTACTTGTAAATTTTTTGCCTTATATTGTATGCTTGTAAAATTTCCTAGAATGTTTTATGCTGAATATTATCATATGCCTTACTGACATCACCTATCAAGATTTTTGTTTCCACTTTTTTATTAAAAATATCATCCATTACCTCCCTTATTATCCATAATAGGTCTTCACTCCCCTTTCCTTTTCTCCCATACAAATTCTGATCATATAATATTTCTATTTTACACTGTAGTTTTTTAGTTACTATTCTTATAAAAAATTCTAATCTATGTGATTCAGTGTAATTGTTTTCTATTTTGTATTTCATATTTACTCCCTTTCTTTAATATAAATTTGATCACATCTGTGCAAATTTCTTTATACTTATTTCCCCTTTCTACCCACTCATTCATTACTTCTATAAACACCATTTTGCCAGTCATACATTTCTTTATACATACTATATTCAATTCTGTCCAAACCTGTAGTTAAATTAATGTTAATATCTTTCAAGATCTCATTCAACCCATTTGTATTTATTTTCTCTCTAAATATTGATTATCTTCATGATTTAAATTTTCACCATTATAAATTTGTTCTATGTTAACTTCTTTTTTACTATATAAATCTATATAGTGTAAATATTCTTTAATTATTTCCCATATCTCTCCTTATTTTTAACTCGTTTCCCTTCTTTATTTTTTAATGCTCTTATTATTTTTCTTTTTTATCATCTTACATAAGTATGATGCTACTCCTTCTTTTTTACCTTTGTAAGTAATATTTTGCTTATATAACAATATGTTAACCTTATCATGATTTCTCCTATATAATTCTTTCTTTGTCATAAAATGATTTTTTAGTCTATATCAAGTCATTAAATATTTTTTGACTTAATATTTTGTATTCCATTTTTCCTTTTCTTTATACATTCTAAAAATACTTTTTATACTTCTTTTTGAAATGAATCTACATTGTCCAATTTTCATAACAATCTCTCGTAGTGATATGTTGTTGCCATAATTCTGTAATTTATTTTCATTCTCCTGACTCTAACTCTTTTTCATTTATTCTTTTTATACCTTTTCCTATGTTAATATATTAATTTTCATGAATTCTTATCTAAATCGCCACATGATCAGAGAACGTATTATATTTAATTCCTTTTTTGTGTAATTTTTGGGCCTTTAGATATCACAAAATAATCAATTTCTGTCTTAACTTCATTTTTCGTAAGTCCAGTGTTTATTTTCCTATAGTTTTAATTTTCCACTGTTCATAATTTCAGTAACCATTTTAACATCAACATTATTCTTTTTATTTCTCAAATTACAATTAAAGTCTCCTGTCATTATTATATCCATGTTAACACAGATATAATTAGATCTACTTTAAACATTGTGCATCTTTCTTTTTTGTCACATATGCATATAAAGCTATTAATCTATATACATATTTTCCATCTTATATCTACTACTGTTATTCTGCCTAGTTCTCCAATTGTAATATCTGATATTTTTATATTTTCTTGGCATGGTATACATATACCTGAACATGTTTCTTTGCCTATATTCCAAATAACAGTATCATTCCAAAGTTTTTCTGTTTCACCCTCTCTTCTTCTGTTAGCATTCTAATTTCTTCTAACACTGTTACTTGAGCATCTACTGCAACACATCATTGTAAAATATTAATTTTTCATACTGTTCATGTTTAAAGCTTATATTTTTAGCTTTATAGAACAATTAGAATAATCGTCTTATCCTTTACCTTTCTTATGCTCTCTTACCGTTATATTTTTAAATATTCTTTTTCTTTCCCTAGCTCTCTTTCCTATTGAAATTTTCTTGCATTTTACTATATGCCACTCTGACTCTTCAGTTGTTTCATCTGTCTCTTTTTTCTCTATGTCTTTCCCTTTAAATTTAAATACCATTTCTATGTTTTTCTTGTTGTATTGTGTGTTTTTATATAGCTTTTCTAACTCTTTTTCTTGTATAATTTCATTTTCATTTCCATTTTCTTGTATTTCTACCTCACATTCTAACTATGAATGCCCTGTATTATCACATTTCTTACATTTCACTTCACATTTCTTTACATTATGGCCTCCATGACCACATAAATAACATCATTTTTGTCACATTCATTAATTAAATTATCACTTTTTTCACAAAAATAACAAGTCTATAATCTGTACCACACAAAACATCTATTGCCATGCACATTAATAATACTAGGTATGTGCATCACATTGTCATTTTCCATTTTTAAATTATTCCACATTCCCAACCCTCAGTCCCAAATCGTCTTTTATCATAGATTTTAGTAGTGTCTACCACTTCTTTTCATATTGTCAACAAATATTTTCTAAGTTCTTTTGCTCCCACTTCATTTCTAAACTGAATCAAGATTATTTTTGTATTTGACAGAAAAAGGCTTGCAGAACATATTCTGACCATGGAAAGTCTGCTTTCATTTTTTCATAAGTCCCCTAAATGTTTTCCATAGCCTGATCAATTTCAAGAAAAACAAGTCACAAAAATATTCTTTGATAATTAAAATGAAAGTTCTTACCTCTTCAGCTTTTACTCCCGGAGGTGCAATAATAATGTCCTATACCTCATATATGTCCAGGCCTTTTTCTTTTTTACTGCTCACCAGAACAACATA
Source organism: Protopterus annectens (assembly GCF_019279795.1). Taxonomy (NCBI): domain Eukaryota; kingdom Metazoa; phylum Chordata; order Ceratodontiformes; family Protopteridae; genus Protopterus; species Protopterus annectens. Next base: position 130,983,579 of record NC_056745.1, read on the forward strand.
ATTTTTCTTTACTTCCTTCATCTCCGTCTTCTCCTTAGCTCCTTATTCCACTGTTGGAACATAGGACTTTTTTTCTGGAGCCCTCTCTGGCTCTTTTTCCTTCTCTTTTTTTTCCTCTTTCTATTTTTTTCCATAATGTCACTCCAGGATATAGCAGTTCCACTTTCTGGCTTACTCTGGTTAACTACATCCTACAGATACTTATCCTGCAAACCCCCCCCCCCCAACTAGGGGGTTGAAATAACACATTTTTCTGCTGTTTCTGCTATTTCAAACAGGTATTTCTGGAAATTTCCTTCTGAATCTATCTCCACCACTGCATTTAGCTCAATCATCTTCCCAATCTCCAAACCATCAGCAGACAACATTTTCAGTGCTCCCACATCACCTGAAAACATTTATGGTAGCAATTTTATCATTTTTTTCCTCCATTTTCAACACATTTAACTTTCAAATTGCCTTGGCTCTCAGCAGCCATGTTTCTCCCTGCTCCTCCTGGCTGCCTCCATATGCCTGGACACGAAACAGGAAGTCAAGATGTATAACACCCAATTTCTTCCACTTACTGCAAAGAGTAGGGTTTTTTTTATTGATATATACATTACATATTATTTAAAAGACTGTGGTGGTGGTGCTGCAGTAGCGTTGTCACCTCACAGTAAGACATTGTCCTGTTCGATTCTCAGCTAGAGCGTTTTCTGTGTGGAGACATGCGTGAATGGGCGTACCTTCATTGAAGGTTGTGCATCAGGGCTGGCAACTCGGCACATAAAAATCTACTGCCAATCATTAGCGGAGCGGAGTTCCACTTTGGCGACCCCTAACTGGGAAAAGCCAAAAGACACGAAGACAACAACATTACATATTATTTACATATATACATATTTACATTATTTACACATCTCCATGCATTAGAAACTTCAAATTAAGGATCCCCCCACTCTTTTATCCACAAGCAAAACATTATTTTTTCCAAAACCTTTGTTTTTCTTTGTATTTAATTTCATTTAGTCTCTTGTTCCATATAGTCCATGAAGTATAAAATATTACTCTGTTCATTTTCTTCACTTCTTCCTGTTTACATGCACCATAATAACCAAATTCTGTTATGCCCATATTTATTTGTTCAAATTATAACAAATTTTTCACCCCATTATTTTTAAATATTTCTTTCCACAAATTATAAACTCTTTCACATTTCATAGGTGTGTACTCTAATGGCCCTAGAGCCTTTATAAGCCTAGCCCGTAGGATTACCCTGGCATCGTGCCACCCAACCATAGTTCCCAGTGCCTTTGTCGAGAAGAGCCACTGGAGTGATCCCCGAGGTAAATTTTCTATTTCCCATCCACTCATCAAGATTTCTCTTGAAGAGGGCCAGCAAGGTGCTCTGCTTGACATGTATGGGAAGTCTATTCCATAGCATGGGCAGTCTCTGGGTTATAAATCTGTCCCTCCAGCATGTTCTGTTGATTGGGGTAATGACGGTGAGGTCTCTGGAGCATGTGGTGCGGAGGGATTGGGATTTCTTTAGATGTAGCATTTCTAACAGAACTGGGTCAGACATGGCTTTGTAAGTCAAGCAGAGATCTCCTCTAAGTAGGCGATATGAGACAGAGAATAGTTGTACTTTTTTGAGTCTGTCCATAGGACAAATGTTTAAGGCCTAGGATCCTCTTTTTGAGGTACTTTTGCAGCCTCTCTAGTTATTGCAGGTGTCTAGTGCGGTACATGCCAAATGGGGCATTGTACTCGATGACTGGACTAATGAGGGAAGAGTAGAGGGAGACAATGACCTCTTTCTTCCTGGATGCAAAACCCTTGGTAATGAGATGTGCCACATAGAAGGACATTCTGACCACGGTGCCAACGTGGTGGTCAAAAGAGAGGTTGCTGTTAACCTGTGCTCTGCGATCTCTTATAACGTTTTCTGTGTTCAGTGGACTACCATCAATGTGGTAATTCAAGGGAATCAAGGTTTTTCCTAAGGGGGAATGATGGCACATTTTTTGGCATTGAGCTTAAGGCCATGGTTCAGACACAAGTCGTTGGTGTCATTGAGGCTTTTCTGTAGGATGTCAACATCATTTGGGGAGTTAATAATAGCTCCCAACTTGCAACTGTTTGCAAACTTTGTCAGCCAGAGTCCCTTCGTGTTGGCCTGGACTTCAGAGAAGTAGAAACCAAACAGGGGAGGACTCAGGGCCGAACCCTGTGGGACTCCACTCATGACTAGTCAGCAGTATGACTTGGAGTCACCTACTTTCACATTGTGGGTTCTATCTGTGAGCCAGTTTGCAACCAGCCTAGTGACATAGGGGTTAATGCCTAGCTTAGTGAGTTTTTCTGTTTCCTGAGTGGGGAATGGTATCAAAGGCCTTGGCCAGATCAAGGTAGGCTGTATGATCCACCTTGCCTTCATCTACAGCTCTGGTGACTGACACAAAGAAGTCAACCAAGTTGAGCAGGCATGATCTACCCTTCACAAAACCAAATTGTGTAGCATCTAGAGTTTGGAGATTCCCTATATCCTTTTTTATTAGGTCCATGATGATGAATTCCATAGCTTTGCATATCAGACTTGTCAGGCTAATTGGGTGATAATTCCCGGGATCCCTAGTCTTTCCTCCTTTGTGGAGAGGGATGACTGTAGCAGAGCGCCATTCGGTAGGGACAAAGCCTGAGGTGAGGCTGTGATTGAATAGGGCACACAGGTGAGGTGCCAATTCACTCTGTAGTTCAAATAGAACACAGCCAGGGATATTGCCAGGTCCCATAGAAGCTATATTCTTGGCCTTGGACAGTGCTGTTTTAACCTGTGCAGCAGTAATACTGGGTTCCTGGCAATCTACTGGTATTGTGATTGGTCCTTTGGGGGGGGGGTAAAGTTAGCACTGAATCTGTTGGCCAGTATACTGGCAATATCTGTTGGCCCGATATAGGCAGTACCATTGTGCAGTAGCTCAGAACAAATTGGGTATTGCCGTGGAGATTTTTTACATAACTGTAGAAGGCCTTGTGGTTGTATTTACTATTTGCTACAATTCTGTTTTCATAGCTAGCTTTAGAGGATTTGATGAGGGATTTCAACCTTTCGTTGAGGCTGATAAGGGAATTTTTCCAGTCTTGGGACTTTGCCTTATTCCGCATCAGTTTCCTCCTTTTTTTTGAGGAGAGCATCTTAGTTCTATTGGGTATGGCGAGATCCATGCATTTGTGCACGATCATGCAACTATGCTCCATTTGCATAGGTGCTGTGAAGTTAGCCATCTCTGTTTTAAGGAGACCAAAGTTTGCTTTGGAGAAGTTTTTCATGGTGGTTACCTTTGTGTGTGGGAGGGGTGGTGGGTGGGATGTGGATTTCTAAGGTGATTAGGTTGTGGTCGGATCAAACCAGGGAGGAGTTGACTATTGGTGTAGAGCAATAGTCACCCATGTTAGTAATGACCATGTCAAGGATGTTGCTACCTCTTGTGGGGGTAAGAACAAGCTGGTCCAGAGCATTGGAACTAATGAATTCCAGAAAGCATTGGGCAAGTGTTTTGGTACATAAGTAGTTTCCAAAGTTAAGGGAGGGGTAGTTGAAGTCACCCAGTATGAGAGTGTTAGGGTGGACCCTAATATTCTCCAGGGTGCTTAGAAACATGGAGTATGAGTCTTGGGACATGGTTAGGGACCTATAGCAGGCTAAGACCTGAATCGCTGTCTTACCCAGTGTTAGCTGCACTTGAAGTATCTCAGATGCATTATGTTGGGCTACCAGTCTGAAGATATGCACATCCTTTATGAATATGGAAACACCACTGCCTTTGGAGCTTCAGTCCAAGTTCTGGGGCTGAAAGGTGTGGAATGAGTTATAGCCTGGTAGTGCAGGGTTGCTTTCTGCTGCCTTGAACCAGATCTCTGTTACAGCACAAATGTCGATGTTCTCCATTTTAAGGAGTGCTTCGAGTGAGTGCATTTTGAGATTTAGACTTCTAGCATTGAGCAGAATGACACTCAGATTGCATTTATTGTAGCTGTTACTGTGGTAATTTGGTCTTTGGAACACTGTCTAAAAAAAGGTACTATAGGGGTGGCAAGAGCTTTGGCCAGTATCTGGAAGCCCAGGGGAGACAGATGCAAGCCATCTCTGGCAAAGCATCAAGGTCGGTCAATCATGTCATCCCAGGAAGATACCGGATCCCCTTAGAATGACACCAGACACTTAGCCAATTGTTGAAATCAATCATTTTCTGCTTGTACTGTGGTATCATTCTGGGTGATGGTAGGATGCTGCTCAGGTCTAGGGTCATACCCACCTGGGCTACATAATCCAAGAGCTCCTCCATTTCTCTTTTAATGTAGTCCAGGGAGGTACATCTCAGGTCATTCACACCCACATGTACAATGACAGAGTCATATTTGTACCTGTTGTTGAGGGACCTGAGTGTGTGCATTATGTGGTGGATCCTGGCACCTTACAGGCAGCTGACTGTTACTTTCTCCTTATTCAAGCTAGTGAGTGGGACATCAGTGTGCCTCACTATCAAGTCACCTATGACTAGTGTGTTGGGCATGCTGTTTTGCCTTAGGGGCTTTGGTTGAGTGCCACACCGTTTAGGAGAGTTATGTGTCTCGTCATTAGTGTTGTGTTGGGGTGGTCAGGTACGTTTCTGCCTTGGAGGTCTCTGCTGTTTGTGTAGATTTTTATTAAGAGCCCCTGCGAAGGTGGGTGTGTGGTTTGCATTTTTATGTGAAGACAATGCTGGTATGTGTTCTGGAGGGCTATGTGTTCCATGTGGTGTGGTGCAAGTGTTGACCTTCTCCTCTTGACCAGCTATTCCGGTTTTGGCTGGAGAGTGCATGGCTTCCAATTTGGATATATAAGTGCGTCTCTCGCAAGACTGAGTGTTGGAAGGTAAGAAGAAAGGGTTGTCAGTGTACATGAGACAGTTGCTATATTGCCTCAGGATGCCCAAGTTCACCAGGTTAATAGGAGAAAGCACAGGGAACTGACCATTACACATGCCTGGAGGTGTGGACATTAATAAATACTGGAGCTATTTCCTTGTAGAACATTTGGTGCTGGTAGCACTTTTGTCTGCTACAATAATTGCTACAAGAAGTCTGGTAAAGTGCTAAACTAATAAGCTAGTAAAAGTGCAGGAGAGGAGAAAACCAGCAGATCTAAGAGAAAAAATGAAGATCAGACTTTGACACTGCTCAGAAGCTTACAAACAGTCCTGGATATAGCAAATATGTATCTGGACTAGATTAGTTACAGGAAAGGTGGGAAACAAGCGCAGATGTGAACATTTAATACAGAAAGTTGAAAGAGATGGAAAAAAACTGCCCAAACAGTCAATAAACTGCTATTTCTTGGCCAGAAACCACTCCTCCTGTGGTAGACAGGCTACCTAGTGCTTGCCACTCCCACTGATAAGCTAGAAGGCTTCCCTCCAACACAGAAAGGCTTGGGGGTTCAGAAGCTTACCAACAGTCCTGGATACACAAATCTGTATCTGGACTAGACTGGTTACAGGAAAGGCAGGAAATGAGCACAAATGTGGGCTTTTAAACCAGAAAATTGAAAGAGATGGAAAAAATGCCCAAAGGGCCTATAAACTACAATTTCTGGGCCAAAAAACACTCCTCTTGTGGTAGATAGGCTACCTAGTGCTTACCACACCCACTGATAAGCTAGAAGGCTTCCCTCCAACACAAAAAGTCTTGGGGGGGGGCTCAGAAGCTTACTAACAGTCCTGGATACAGAAAATCTGTATCTGGACTAGACTAGTTACAGGAAAGGCAGGAAACAAGCTTAGATTTTTTTTTCAGAAAGCAGCTAAAACAGCATCAAAAATAAAGCAAATACAGTTTAAATAAATTCAATTTATTCAAAATGTATTCTGAACTAAATTCAATTGTTGCTTTATTCAACTCTGAACAGTTAACAAGTGCCAAAAAATATACTTATCAGCTGAGAAGCACACTCTGCACTCAGTCAAAACACAAGGAGATTTTTTTTGTTAGTAAAGTGCAAGGGGAGGAAGGAGGAGCAGAATATAATTCAAGGTTAAGAACCTAAGTGGGTTGGTCTTCTCAAATGTTCTATCTGTAATAGGTAGAATGAACACTAGACTGGGAGGAGTGTCCCAGATCAAATTTACAGTAGGGGCAGGCAACAGCAAAGCCACCAAATATAACAAACACCACAAGAATAGGGTGGGTGGGAGGGAGAAAACCAGTTTCAGAAGAGATCAGGAACAAAAAAACGATGCTGGCAAATATATAAAATAATTCAGTCAGCAACTATATGAAATAATTCAAGCAAAAATGAAGACAATGCAGAACTCTGAAAAGTTAAAGTGCCAAGAATTATACTTATCACCAATTATATTTCCAGATTGTTTGAGATCACTCAAGTCAGAACACAAGGAGTTTCTCACAGTGTATGCAGGAATTTACAAACAGGGGCTATTTTAAAACAGCAAGCCTCTCAGACTCTCCACATTTATTACATATTCTGTCTTGCTTTTTTTATTGTATGGCATATTTGCCTTAACCAGCAATTTTCTAATAGACAATCTCCCTTAAAAATCATTGCATTCTTTACTCTTTTTATACTTATTATATCTCATCATTATGGCTTTTTTCTTATATATTTCTAAATCGTTCCATGTACCAATAGAATAAAATGCTTTCATAATACTTAAGTACCATTCAGTTCTATTTTTCTCACATATATTCTTTTTTATTTTCCATAACACAATTTTGTTTAGGTATTCTTTCATTTCTTCATTCACACTGTTTTTACTTAATTTTTTACCTTCCATTCCTTCCTACAATTCTTTGTAATTATAATATAGTATCATTTCTATCAAGTTTTCATTTTCCTTCATAATTTCTTTTAATACCTTATATAAAATTAAAGATGCTGCATATACTATTGGGCTTATTAAACCCAAGTCTCCTTGCTCTTCTTTCATATACAGAATTCCTCTTTTGACTGGATTCATTCTAGAGCCCCATATAAAAGAGAATATAATCATCATTAATTCCTTTTCATACTTAGTAGGAATCATATAGATGTTAGCAACATAAGCAATTTTTCCTATTACCATGGTGTTTAAAAAGTGTGCTTTTTTCTATATGAAAATATATATGATTTCCAAAAATTAGTCATATCCTTTACTTCTTTGAGTACATTATCCCATTGTTGTTGTCTGTATTAATTCCTTCCAAATGTTATTCCTAATATATCTATATATTTTTCATTGAACTCAACACCTCCTATCATATTTTCAAAACCAGATCCTTTACTTTTCTCCTTATTTATACTTAAACCATTTTTTTAATTTATACTTATTTTCTCATTTACTTTTTCCATCCATACTTTATTTTTAATAATTAATACAATATCACCCACATAATTATACATTATTGGCAATTGTACTTCCTTCCTCAATTTGTATCCACCACTACTTGACATTTTATTAATTTACTTCACTATTACATTCATAACTAATGAGACCATTACAATACTAGCTGGACAGCCCTGCTTTAATCCACATTCTATTTTTATTTTTCCCCCAATCCAGCCATTTACATTTAGTTTCACATAGTTCATTTCATAAACAGATTTTATTACTTGTCTTTTTTTGCTTACATTATATGCCTGCAAAATTCCCCAAAATGATTTATATTGAATATTATTATAAGCTTTACTTATATCCCCAATCATAAACTTTGCTATTACATTTTTATTTATGATATCAATTATTTCTCTTATTATCCATAATAATTGACTTCCTTTTCTTCCAAATACATTTTGGTCATATATTCTATCCATTTTTTTCTGTAACCTTTTTGTTATTACTCTCATAACATTTTATAATCTGTATTATTCAGTGTTATAGGTCTCCAATGTTTTATCTCCTTTTGATTTCCTTTTTTTTACATATAAATTTTATAACTCCTGTGCATACCTCTTTCTCTTTAATTCCAGTTTCTAACCATTCATTTGTAACTTCTATAAAAAAAATGTTGACACTTTCATTTCTTTATACATACCATATTCAATTCCATCCAGTCCTGTTGCAGAATTCATGTTAATATCTTTTACAATGTCATTCAATTCTTTCATGGCTATTTTCTGTTGTAAGTACTCATTATCTTCCTTATTTAATTTTTCACCTTTATAAATTTGTTCTATGTTTTCTTCTCTCTTAACAAATAATTCCAAGACATATTCTTTAATTATTTCATATATTCCTTCTCGCTGTCTTATTTGCTTACCTTCCTTATTTTTTTAATTCTCTTATTATTTTTCCTTCTTTTATTATTTTACTCAAATATGGTGCTACCTCTTTTTTCTTTCCTTGTAAACAATATTTTTGATTATATGACCAGTTGTTAATTTTAATTTGATTCATTTTATATATTTCTCTTTCTTTTTTATAAAAGGAATTTTTCTCTGTTTCTTGATTTAATATCTTATATTGCTATTTTTCTTTTCTTCTTTTATTCCTTATACATTCTAAAAATACTTTTTTAGGTTTTTCTTTAAGCCACCAAACAGTCCAATTCTCATAAAACTCCCTCATAGTCGTATGATTTTTCCATAATTCCACAAGTTCTTTTTTCTCTTCTAAATCTAATTCATTTTCATTAATTCTCTTTATTCCTTTTCCTATTCTTATATATTCTTCATTTCCTTTAACCCATATTGCAATATGATCTGAAAATCCAGCACACTTAATTCCTTTTAAACTAGTGAATATTAAAAAATAATCACTTTCTGTCCTAATTTCATTCATTTTACAGGTCCAGTGGATATTCTCCCATACACAACTTTCCACTTCTCATAATTTCTTTGGCCATCTTATCACAATTGCTCTTATTTTCCTTAAATTACAATTAAAATCACCCACTACTACAATGTCTATGTTTACACAAACATATTCAAGAATATTTTTAAACATCATTTCTCTCTCATCTTTTTGTTACATATGCATATAAAGCTATAATTCTATACACATATTTTTTTTCCATCTCACATGTATTACCATTGTTTGTCCTAGTTCCATTATGGTTACATCTAATATTTTAATGCTTTCTTGACATAATATACATATGCCTGAGCATGTTTCTTTCCCCATGTTCCAAACTACCACACCATTCCAATGCTTTTCAGTTTGTGTTCTTTCTTCTCTGTTAATAATCTGATATCTTCCAAAACAATAATATGTGCATCTACTGCCGCACACCATTGTAATATACCTATTTTCCTTTTAACATTTTTCATACTGTTCACATTTAAACCTAATATTTTCAGCTTTTAAAAACAGTTTGTATAATAAAATGTTTATCCCTTTCTTTTCTTATTTTCTCTAAGCATTGTGTTTTTGATTTTTTCCTTTATTTAACTCTTTTTCCTATCAATTTCTTTTTATTTCTTACTGTGCACCAATCAACTTCTTCCTCACTTGTCTCCTGTTTCTTTTCCCTTGTTACATTCTTTAACTTCATGTATAACATCTTTATCAGTTACAGCTTGTTGTACATTTTGTTGTATAACACATTTTAATTCTCTGTTATTTTCCTTTATCCTGTATAACTTCATTTTCATTTTCTTGTACATTCATTTCACATTCTAGTGATGAATGATCAGTATTGCCACATTGTTTGCACTTTAAATCACATTTTTTGCATTATGCCGTTTTACCACACAAACATCATCTTTTGTATCACATTCATTGATTAAATGATAATTTCTCTACAAAAATAAATGTTTGGTTGACCCCTGTATTTCACAAAACCCCTATTACCATGAACACCAATAATACTAGGTACATGCATAACATTCCTTTCATAAACAGATTTTATTACTTGTATTTTTTTGCTTACATTATATGTCTGCAAAATTCCCCATAATGGTTTATATTGAATATTATTATAAGCTTTACTTATATCCCCAATCATAACCTTTTCTTCTACATTTTACTTGTGATATCATCAATTATTTCTCTTATTCATAATAACCCTTGACTACCTTTTCCTTTTCTTCCAAATACATTTTGGTAATATAGTCTATCCATTTTTTTCTGTAACTTTTTTGTTATTATTCTCATAAAAATGTTATAATCTGTATTATTCAATGTTATAGGTCTCCAATTTTTATCTCCTTTTTATTTCCTTTTTTACATATAAAATGTATAACTCCTGTACATACCTCTTTCTCTTTAATTCCAGTTTCTAACCATTCATTCATAACTTCTATAAAAATTATTTTTTTGCCATGCTTTCATTTCTTTATACATACCATATTCAGTTCCATCCAGTCCTGTTGCAGAACTCATGTTAATATCTTTTAGAATTTCATTCAGTTCTTTCATGGTTATTTTTTGTTCTAAGTACTCATTATCTTCCTTATTTCATTTTTCACCTTTATAAATGTGTTCTACATTTTCTTCTATCTTAACAAATAATTCCAAGACATATTCTTTAATTATTTCATATATTCCTTCTTGCTGTCTTATTCACTTACCTTTCTTATTTTTTTTAATTCCCTATTATTTTCCTTCTTTTATTATTTTACTCAAATATGGTGCTACCTCTTCTTTTTTTCATTGTAAACAATATTTTGCTTATATAACCAGTTGTTAATTTTAATTTGATTCATTTTATATATTTCTCTTTCTTTTTCATAAAATGAATTTTTCTTCTCTAATAAGTCTCTAAATGTTTCTTCACGTAATATCTTATATCTCTCTTTTTCTTTTCTTCCTTATATATTCTAAAAATACTTTTGATATTTTTCTTTAAAATTAAGCCACCAAACAGTCCAGTTCTCATAAAACTCCCTCATAGTCATATGGTTTTTCCATAATTCCACAAGTTCTTTTTTCTATTCTAAATCTAATTCATTTTCATTAATTCTTTGTATTCCTTTTCCTATTATTATATATTCTTCATTTTCCTGTACTTTAACCCATATTGCTATATGATCTGAAAATCCAGCACACACAATTCCTTTTTTATAACTTTTAAACTATCAGATATTAAAAAAATATTCAATTTCTGTCCTAATTTCATTTTTTTTACAGGTCCAGTGGTTATTCTCCCATGCATTTAACTTTCCACTTCTCATAATTTCTTTAGCCATTTTAACATCACAATTGTTCTTATTTTTCCTTATTAATTAAAATCACCCACTATAATGTCCATATTTACACACACATATTCAAGAATATTTTTAAACATAATTTCTCTCTCTTTTGTTACATATGCATATAAATCTATAATTCTATACACATTTTTTCTATCTCAAGTGTATTACTGTAGTTCATCCTAGTTCCACTAGGATTACAGCTAATATTTTAATGCTTTCTTGACATAACATGCATATGCCCGAGCATGTTTCTTTTCCCATGTTCCAAACTAACACACCATTCCAAAGTTTTTCAGTTTGTGTTCTTTCTTCTCTGTTAATAATCTGATATCTTCTAAAACAATATGTGCATCCACTGTAGCACACCATTGTAATCTACCTATTCTCCTTTTAACATTTGTTCATACTGTTCACATTTAAAACTAATATTTTCAGCTTTTAAGAACAGTTAGTATAATAAAATGTTTATCCCTTTCCTTTCTTATTTTCTCTAAGCATTATGTTTTTTTTTAATTTTATTTTCCTTTCTTTAACTCTTTTCACTATCAAATTCTTTTTATTTTTTACTGTGCACTAATCAGCTTCTTCCTCACTTATCTCCTGTTTCTTTTTCCTTGTTACTTTCTTATACTTCATGTATAACCTCTTTATCAGCTACATCTTGTACATTTTCTTGTATAACACATTTTACGATCTCGTTATCCTGTATAACTTCATTTTCATTTTCTTGTACATTCATTTCACATTCTAGTGATGAATGATCAGTATTGCCACATTGTTTGCACTTTAAATCACATTTTTTGCATTATGCCGTTTTACCACACAAACATCATCTTTTGTATCACATTCATTGATTAAATGATAATTTCTCTACAAAAATAAATGTTTGGTTGACCCCTGTATTTCACAAAACCCCTATTACCATGAACACCAATAATACTAGGTACATGCATAACATTCCTTTCATAAACAGATTTTATTACTTGTATTTTTTTGCTTACATTATATGTCTGCAAAATTCCCCATAATGGTTTATATTGAATATTATTATAAGCTTTACTTATATCCCCAATCATAACCTTTTCTTCTACATTTTTACTTGTGATATCATCAATTATTTCTCTTATTCATAATAACCCTTGACTACCTTTTCCTTTTCTTCCAAATACATTTTGGTAATATAGTCTATCCATTTTTTTCTGTAACTTTTTTGTTATTATTCTCATAAAAATGTTATAATCTGTATTATTCAATGTTATAGGTCTCCAATTTTTATCTCCTTTTTATTTCCTTTTTTACATATAAAATGTATAACTCCTGTACATACCTCTTTCTCTTTAATTCCAGTTTCTAACCATTCATTCATAACTTCTATAAAAATTATTTTTTTGCCATGCTTTCATTTCTTTATACATACCATATTCAGTTCCATCCAGTCCTGTTGCAGAACTCATGTTAATATCTTTTAGAATTTCATTCAGTTCTTTCATGGTTATTTTTTGTTCTAAGTACTCATTATCTTCCTTATTTCATTTTTCACCTTTATAAATGTGTTCTACATTTTCTTCTATCTTAACAAATAATTCCAAGACATATTCTTTAATTATTTCATATATTCCTTCTTGCTGTCTTATTCACTTACCTTTCTTATTTTTTTTAATTCCCTATTATTTTCCTTCTTTTATTATTTTACTCAAATATGGTGCTACCTCTTCTTTTTTTCATTGTAAACAATATTTTGCTTATATAACCAGTTGTTAATTTTAATTTGATTCATTTTATATATTTCTCTTTCTTTTTCATAAAATGAATTTTTCTTCTCTAATAAGTCTCTAAATGTTTCTTCACGTAATATCTTATATCTCTCTTTTTCTTTTCTTCCTTATATATTCTAAAAATACTTTTGATATTTTTCTTTAAAATTAAGCCACCAAACAGTCCAGTTCTCATAAAACTCCCTCATAGTCATATGGTTTTTCCATAATTCCACAAGTTCTTTTTTCTATTCTAAATCTAATTCATTTTCATTAATTCTTTGTATTCCTTTTCCTATTATTATATATTCTTCATTTTCCTGTACTTTAACCCATATTGCTATATGATCTGAAAATCCAGCACACACAATTCCTTTTTTATAACTTTTAAACTATCAGATATTAAAAAAATATTCAATTTCTGTCCTAATTTCATTTTTTTTACAGGTCCAGTGGTTATTCTCCCATGCATTTAACTTTCCACTTCTCATAATTTCTTTAGCCATTTTAACATCACAATTGTTCTTATTTTTCCTTATTAATTAAAATCACCCACTATAATGTCCATATTTACACACACATATTCAAGAATATTTTTAAACATAATTTCTCTCTCTTTTTTGTTACATATGCATATAAATCTATAATTCTATACACATTTTTTCTATCTCAAGTGTATTACTATAGTTCATCCTAGTTCCACTAGGATTACAGCTAATATTTTAATGCTTTCTTGACATAACATGCATATGCCCGAGCATGTTTCTTTTCCCATGTTCCAAACTAACACACCATTCCAAAGTTTTTCAGTTTGTGTTCTTTCTTCTCTGTTAATAATCTGATATCTTCTAAAACAATATGTGCATCCACTGTAGCACACCATTGTAATCTACCTATTCTCCTTTTAACATTTGTTCATACTGTTCACATTTAAAACTAATATTTTCAGCTTTTAAGAACAGTTAGTATAATAAAATGTTTATCCCTTTCCTTTCTTATTTTCTCTAAGCATTATGTTTTTTTTTAATTTTATTTTCCTTTCTTTAACTCTTTTCACTATCAAATTCTTTTTATTTTTTACTGTGCACTAATCAGCTTCTTCCTCACTTATCTCCTGTTTCTTTTTCCTTGTTACTTTCTTATACTTCATGTATAACCTCTTTATCAGCTACATCTTGTACATTTTCTTGTATAACACATTTTACGATCTCGTTATCCTGTATAACTTCATTTTCATTTTCTTGTACATTCATTTCACATTCTAGTGATGAATGACCAGTATTGCCACATTTTTTACACTTTAAATCACATTTCTTTGCATTATGCCCTGTTTTACCACATAAATAACATATTTTTTATCACATTCATTGATTAAATGACCATTTCTCCATAAAAATTATTTTTTGGTTCACCCCTGTATTTCACAAAACCCCTATTACCATGAACATCAATAATACTAGGTACGTGCATAACATTATCATTTTCAGCATTACTCCACATTCCCATCCCCCAGTCCATAGTCCTCTTTCATCATATAATTACTTCTTTACATATAGTTAACAAATGTTCTTTCAGTTCTTTTGCTTCAACTTCAGTTCTAAACTGGATCATTATTCTTTATTTCTGTTTGTCTGTAAAAAGCTTGTACTACATATTCTGACCATAGATATTTTTCTTTTGTTCATATGTACCCCAAAACCTTTCCATGACTTGCCCAGTCTCAAATATCAAGTCACAAAAAGTATCTTTATTAATTAAAATGAATGCTTTTACCTCTTTTGCTTTGACACCCAGAGGTGCTATGACAGAGTCCCAAAGTTTATACATGTTTAAACTTTTTTCTCTTTTACAGTTCACAAGTACTGTATACTTTTTTTTGTTTCTTTTATTTCTTCTTTGCTCCTTCTCCCACAGTTTGTGCATAAGTTTTTGTGTCTCGAACTTTTTCTGGCATGGTCTTTTTTTCTTGTCCTTTTTCTTCTTCTATTTTCTCCATGATGTCACTCCATGAAATTGCTGCTCCACTTTCTGGTTCACTTTGGTTTACCATTTCTTCCAAATAATTCTCCCGCAACTCTCCCGATTGGAGGGTTGTAATTATGCATTTCTCAGAGGCAACTGTCCCTCCTTCAAACAATCTCCTCTGAAACTTTTCCTCTGAATCCATCTCTGTTACAGCTACAATCTCCTTTTCTTCCAATATCACTGTTTTTTCTGCACCCACAGCGTAAGAAAAAACTTCTGGTAGTGATTCCACCATTTCAACTACATTTTCATCAACCTTAACTTCATTTTCAGCCAAAGCTGAATCAGCCATATTTTCTTCTTGTTCCTCCTGGCTGCCTCTGTGTCTGAACAGGAAACAGGATGTGTAACACACAAATCTTTCCCTGACTACCAAGAGTAGGGGAGGTACCCCGGATCCCTAGGCCAAATTTTCCCTAGCAGTATAAATACCACCTCAGGTCTCCCCTGAAAAAGAGACTACTAGCCAGTGGGACTAACCTGGTTAGTGTGTATGTGTGGGTCTATATCAAAGCAACGAGCTCCCACATCACTGAACATTAAAACAATGAGACTGGAATGCCAAATAATAAAAATAATGAAACCTCACAACACTGAATGTCAGAACATCAAACAGGATGGGTGTGTAATTGTGTTAGATCACTCTGCAGTTGGGTTTGTGGTCATGTGCATTCACAGCTGTGGTCTGGTCTTGGAGGTAGAATATATAATTTGCAGGGAGTGGGGTAGTACAGCAGGGCTTGCCCCCCTGCAAAAGGTTGTCTGTGGTATAGTTTACTTGTAGAACAATGTTTTCCTGTTTGATGTTCAACATTCAGTGTTGTGTGGTTTCATTATTTTGACTGGTCAGTGTACCGGTTTTGTTCTTTTAATGTCCGATGATGTCAGAATATGTTATTGTAACAACACAGACTCATATATATATATATATATATATATATATATATATATATATATAAGCTAATGCATTTGAATTTGTTTGTTATATTTTAAACATTACTTACACGAATGCAAACATGCAATGATACTCTGATTTGTATGGGGCATTTTGAGTCAATACAGATTGCATATATGGTTTTTCATTTGGTTCCTTCTACAATTTCCCAATCTCATGGATTCAGTCTTGGAGGGTAGTTCCTCCTGTAGTCAGGACAATACCACTGCAACTCAGCTGGCCATGGTAGTGCAATTTATTAAGTTCATGAGGTGAATTTTTCCATTAATCAGTACTCCCTCTGGGACTTGCACTACAGTCCATCTACCTATAGATAGATATGGATATATATACCTATATTAACCTCTATATATCAACAGATAGATATAGAAAGACACAGAAAAAGATGTTTCTAGATATATCGAGCAGTATGGACTTTGACTTAATAGAGTCAAATGAAATTTTCTGTTGTGAGCAAGTGTGTGACAAAGGCAGTTTGAATTGTGTGATGGTGTATGTGGCTTTCTAATGGAATATCAACTGATCTCAGTTGTTTCTAGCCAGTCTCTGACAACCAGTGCCTGCCTACCTCATTTCAACAAACAGAAGCCTAACATGTTTTTTTACCACTATAAGTTTCTGGTGCATTCATTTTGCTCCTTAGCAGACACTGTTTAACTTATATATTTCATGACATTATTGACTATTCCAAAACGAAAAATGCTAGCAAGTATGACAGGTGCACGAACCACAGTAACTTGAGTATAACACACAAAAAGGCCAGCACCAGGGAATGAAGCAGAATGATGCAAAAATAGAAACAAAAATGTTTATTGGAACCAGACCGGTTTCAGCTTATAGCTTTCCTCAGTGGCAATACATGAAATGTGGTTAACAGACTGCATTTAAATATTAAAGCCAATAAGGCAAATAATTACATAATTTCCTGTTGAATCCATAAAAAAGTTTTGCAAATGAAATACATATTTATATATGTATAAAAATGTTGTATGTATAAGAATATTAACAACAAAAATTGAATGTATTCAAAAAAATATATTTAAAAAAATATATGAATTATAAAGTGATAACTGGACATTGTATCAAAACTTAAGAAAAGTATTATAACTTATCATTAAGACCTGGGGAAAAAAGAACCCCCAGTTTCACTATCCATTTCTTTTCTTTGTTATTTAGTAAGTCATGCCATCCTGTTCTGAAATCTTTATTTCCAAAAACTCTATCAATAATAGTGAAAGTGAATTTAGCTGTTAAATGAGTAAGTGAATGTTTGTACAATGCATTGGTCATTCTACCATTCCAAATGTCCCCCAAATGTTCAGACATACGACATCTGAATTGTCTTGAGGTCTGACCAATATAAAATGCTTGGCATGTACAAGTTACTAAATAAATGACCCACTCACTTCCACAGCTGGCAAAGCACTTAATATCAAATAATTTGCCTGTATTTTTGCTAGTAAAGTTCTTGGTTTTGAAGATGTATTTACAAAATGAGCAATGTCCACATGGATAACACCCCACCAATCTATCTCCAGAAAGAGTGGTCTGATGATAAAGGCTGGATTGAGACGTAACCCTTTTATAATAAGAAAAATGTGACCGAAGAGTTTTGCCTTTTCTATATGAAAATTTGCATCTATCCCCCAACCAGTCATCTATTCTTATATTACTTTTGAGTATATTCCAGTTTTTATTGATGATATCTGTGAATTGAGAAGTGTTCCTCCCAAAAGTGGTAACTTATTGACTATTGCATTGCTACTTTTGAATGCATATTCTGGCAGTACACAGCAGTTGTCATGGTAATTCTGCTGCTCTTTTCTCTGATTTCCAATGCCACTCATGTCACTATTGGGTGTTACGTCTATTTTTCCACCTTCTTTCCTTCTAGATTACCACTGACTTCAGTTTTCTCCTTGCTGCTCCCAATTGCTTCATGCCTACAGTTCCTTAACTGATTTTTGTAGCAGTTCCCTGGCACTTCTCCATCACAGAAGACATCTTCCCCCACAATGGAAACCTGCCAGCTCAGCATAGGTGCAAACCATCTCCATACTGGGAAGGAAGTGGGGCAGCTGGGCTATCATTCTGCTTATTTCACTGTAAATGTTTACTAACTTGTCCACTGCTGATATACATGCTCAGAATGAGTCTATGATGAGGAGAGGATACTCAGGCTTGCGAAGAAAGGTCCCTACAAGCATGGTGACATCACTCTCTGTTTGATCTCACTCTGTTGTAGGTAATCATAGTGTTGCTTCTGCTGTTCTCCACAGAGAGCTCAAAGTTACCCATGTCCATGAGTACATACCCCTCTCCCCCAGAGTGAGGTGAGCAGGTGAAGGTTCTCATTCTACCATCCCTTATTGTCAGCTCCTCTAGAACCTGACAACTCGATCGCCTGAGTCATAGTCAAGACGTCATCCTACTCTGTAATGCAGCTGGCATCCCATGTGTTTTTATTTTCATTTTCACTGATATTATGAAGTTGCAAACAGTTTAATCATGTTTTTGTCTCCAACATCACTCTCTTGGTTGACAGTATCTGTATCACTGTCTCTACGCACTACCTTACATGTAGTATTTGTATATTTGGCTTCCTGAATCCTGCTTTGCTACCGGCACCCTCCCATTTATATACTCAAATTACAGAATTTTATGTGGTCTTTTCTTTAAAACAAGCAGCACTGGGCATATGTGATATTGTGCTACAAGGAAAACATCACTTCTTTCCTAGTCTAATGCCATCTTACTGAGCACTTATTCACTTTTTGTTTCAGTTTATCTGCTTCTCTTACAGCTGTTTTCATGGAAGATGAAATGTGGGGTACATTTAGAAAGTAACAAATCATTTGCAGAACATTATCTTTTTGTATACGTTTAAAGAATATACGCCATGTGTCAGTCTAGTTTATAAATCATACCTCTCAACCTACGGACATGGAAAACAGGAACAAAGGCCCTTAAAAAGTAGGAACATCCAGCTGGAAATCTGGACATCTATTAACATAAAATTTAAATACCAAAATAGCACATGAGTTTTCCCATTTCCAGTAGGAATGTGGGATAGCACTCAGAAATACATATTTAAAAACAAAGAATGATCAAAATGATGGAAAAATATAAGCATGTTATCAAAGAGGCAGCATCAAATCTGTAGACTTTAATGAACTGCATTGTAAAATTACATCATACACATTCATATATTTTAGCTTTGTGAAAAAGGGAGATGTAAGACGTGTGTCTGGTTTCTTTAAATTATTGGCGTCACTAGTATGTTAGTCATATATTGTGTTTTTCTGTGTATTAGACAGCTTCAAAAATCACGTGATGAGGGAGTCAGAAAATTGTGCGAAGGGGTAAATCAAGCTTGAAAATAGGGATGTACCTCCAAAAATAGGGACATCCTGTGCAGGGGTAAATCAAGCTATAAAATAGGAACTATGCTCCAAAGCAGGGACAGTGAAGAGGCCTGCTCATGATGTGTCAGACAATCCCAGTCCAAAACGCAAGTGCATTGTTAAAGGCCTGTCACAGATTCAGGAATAATTTCACTTCTCAGTTGATTTGTCTTACAAAATCAAATGTTCTGCAGCCAGTAATAGCTTTAGGCTTAAATGGTTTTGCAATGTGACTGCATAGCTGGCTATAGGCACCAGAGAACCCTCCGGTAACTGGGAGTCCTTCAATCACAGCAAGTTATCTTATTTTGATATTTTTGTAACATATCTGTCAAACCAACTCAAGCTCTTACAGCAATCTTTCACACTTAATAAACCATAAGGGTAATAATAATTCTTATTTATATCACCTTTATGTTTCGAAGATATCTCTGGTTATAGTAACAGTGTTTTGTCAAGTAACAGGCATCACAATTTTATTAAATATTTTACCATTTATATACTGCCCTTGGATTAATTAAATCCTGCTGGTGGACACCCTCTCCACTAAAACTATCATAATAGCCATCTTTAGGCACCACTCCTTTAATCATCCTTGACTGTGTGTGGAGTTCCACAAAAGCTGCAGCTATATGGGGAAAAAATTAAGAGAAAAAATGTATTAATTTTCTCATTATGCTCTTTAACAGGGATGTGATATGATCATGTTAGGATAAAGCTGATAATCACTGAATGAATCTGAGCAAGGTAAGACCCAGACATAAAAGCCCAAAGTGACTGATTTCAGTATATACCTTGGATTTTAAGAAGAGCTGATGCTTCTAGTCTTCGACGATGGTTTTCTCTTTCCGGGAGTTATATAAATACTGGCAGAACACCAGATACTATGACTCTGAACTTATTTGCTCCGGAATTCTGGGCAAAGCCAAAAACAATAGCAGAATAAAGGCTCAAAATCAGGAGCACATTTTAAATAGTACTTTAATTCATTTAAAAAGTTAATAGAATAACACATTTTGCATCAACGTGCAGTTTTGGACAATAAGACGTATAAAACTCTGAGGTCTGTGTTTATTAACTCTCTGTAAGGTTCCCTATTGAAAAGATGGCACTCAAAATACCGATTGCTGAAAAAAAGATCAAAAATCCAGGAGAAGATCAAATCTTGAACATTGCTTTTCTACTTTAAATTTCTTTTTTGCAAGCCCCCCTGCACCCCATACCCCTGAAATTATATATATATATATATATATATATATATATATATATATATATATATATATACAAACTCTAAGATCACCATACCTCTTTTTAAAAAAGAAATATTCTGGGAAGTCGCCATGTCAGACTTAGTGTTTTTATGGCCATTCAGTCTCAGTGCTTCAGGACTCAGTTTAGTGGGTCTCGACATTTCAAATGGTTACCCTGTCTGTAATTCTAAATGATTTACCAGCAAATAAAATTTTTTACAAGGTAGTGAGCAAAATTAGGAGGTATAATCAGGGATAGTCTGTGAAATCAGTGACAGTGATTGGTGTGCATTACTCCTGAATAAGGTAAATGAAAGTGACTTATCAGTGTTGCTGTTTGACGACTGTTAACAGTCACTGAACTAGTGTGACAGTATCAGTGTTGCGCAATGTATTGCAATTGCTGAAATAAGGGCAAAACTAGTATTGCTATGGTGTGTGTGTGTGTGTGTGTGTGTGTGTGTGTGTGTGTGTGTGTGTGTGTGTGTGTGTGTGTTGCAGTGTAAGAGTAACAAGCTGTCTACAATTTATTTACTTTCTAGCACAAACATCATTAACACTGCCATTGTGTGTGTGTGTGTGTGTGTGTGTGTGTGTGTGTGTGTGTGTGTGTGTGTGTGTGTGTGTGTGTGTGTGTGTTGGGGGGTTGCAGTGTATTTAAAAGTAACAATCTGGCCATATTTTCTTTCATTTGCCATCGCAAACATAGACTTTACACATGATAGCTGGATATTTTTAGTGGTTTGATAGGAAGGGTGTGTGTGAAAGCAACTGTTCATTGCCACTGTGGTGCAATGAGTAGCACTACCATCTCACAGTGGGTAACACTACCATCTCACAGTGGGTAACACTGCCATCTCATGGTGGGTAACACTTGCTGAGTTCTTGGCTATGTGGAATCTGCAGGTCTTTCCTGTATGCATGTGTGTTCATTCATCAGCTCTTGCTTACCCTGGCAACTCAAAAACACGCAGCAGGTGACATGGAATTCTTCCTTTCCCCTGAAGGTGAACATGCAGAGTGTGTGTGTGTGTGTGTGTGTGTGTGTGTGTGTGTGTGTGTGTGTGTGTGTGTGTGTGTGTGTGCCCGCGTGTGTGTAAAAACAATTCAGTGATTTTTATATGTGCACACATATGCAATAATGCTGTGACACATGCATTACTGTTAAAGATTTGTGGGTAAATAGTAGGCAGTCTCTTGACTACAGCAAACTAAGCCAATAACCAGAAGGCAAAAATCTAACCATGTTACTTGTATTTGTGAGGTAAACACCTTAATCATTATGCCAACTCCATTTTACCTCCTAATTTTGCTCCGCCACTCTTCTGGGTAATAGTAAAAAATGCAGTTAACATGTAAATATACTAATATACTTAAAAAGAAAGGCATAAAGGATATCACAGAACTTTCAGACACTTTAATCTTTGAGGAGTCTGATGGCACCCACACCCCAGATTGTATAAATGGATTTTTATATGGACTTAATGGTGGCCTCTGCCCTCGACCACATCCATTCTAAAACCACCCCTGCTCAGATATGCATGTGCATACCAATGGTGTTGTAGGTTATGTGGAGGGCTGGGGATTATGTGGTCATTATTTCTTAAATTTTCAACACGTTCAAACCTTAGAGATATGCACAAGATGTCACTATGTGCTTGGACTATGGACAGTGTGGTCATTGTTTCTTTTACTTTTCTCTCAGAACTCAGAGGTGTACAAAGAAGGCTACTGTAGCTTGTGTAGGGGCAGTGTACTGTCTAGGAGCAACAAAATGGAATACATTACTGCAATCATTGTTTAGTTTACTTTTCTTACAGTCACACATCAGGCACATATACAGGTGGCTGCCTTTGGGGGGTAGAGGTGAGCACTGAAGAAGCATGATGTGTGTGTACACCAGCTGTCACTTGAAATACATGACTGTGGCCATTTGAACCTCTGCTTTCATCCCAGTCTAAGAGCAGAGATATGGGCAAGAAGTAATTGTCGTTTTGTCAGGCATTAGTGAGGCAGACAGTATTTCCAGACAGGATTTGTCTAGCCTCACAACAATTGTCGTGTTAGTTTATTTTGAGCTACTATTTTGTGCACTGTGAACATTAAGGTTTAGGTGCAACTTATGTCTTTCCTAAAAGAAAAAAATAAGATTGAAATTCTTTTCTTACTCATCATTTGTGTTCAGGCCACCATTGGATTAAAAGGTTGAGAACTGCTCTAAAATGCATCCTAGAACATGTATATAACCGTATGGCATCAGGGGACCCTAGCTTAACTGAGTTATTTCGTAAGTGTTTATTACTGTGCTGTTTTGGTCAGGAAAGGTGTGTTGAAAGTATGCAAGGAAAACTACAGTTGAACAGCAACAGTGAATTTCTTTCCTTACTCATACTTTCTGTTCAAGCTATCATCGGATGAAAAGGTTGTGTAAGAAGGATAAAAACTTAAAAACGCACTTCAGAGCATATAGAAAGTCACATCTTCTTGAAAAAGCTGAACAGTAAGACAAAATGTCAGAAAAAGAAAAAAAAATGTGCATGGTGTGGTGAGCACAAGATGGGGAAAACAGAGGAGAGCATTGGAGATTGTGTGTGTGTGTGTGTATGGGGGGGGGGCGTGAAACATTAGGCAGTGCTTAGGGTGTCATTCCACCTAAGCCGAACCCTGTATAAAGAGATGTAATGTATCATGTTGTAACTAAATGCCAGTAACTGAATGTCATGTTTGTGAGATGGGCCAACATAGCGACATATGCCTGTTGTAATATAAATGCAGTGTAGCTACAGGTTAGTCTGTGTGTACTACTCCTAAAACTTTCTAGCATGATCTAAAAAGCTGCTTAGGAGGGGTGCCAGTGACAAGATGATACTTGAACTGGAGGTGCCCCAACTTGACGTTTGCTGAGGGGCCCCAAAATGCTAACACCGGCCCTGTGTGAGTCTATAATATTTTCACTGAAAATGTATTTTTATTTCCACTGTAATAAAGTTCCTCTCTATTTTTCTTTCTGTATCTGTCTCTGTATCTCTCTCTCTCTCTCTCTCAATGTATCTTGCAAATTAGCATAAAAACACTAACACTTCCAACAAAACCTGTCATTTTAGCTTTGATTTTCTATTTTCAAGGTATGTACTTACATTATATTATCCATTTTAGGCTCCTGTAGAAAGTATTTTGTATAATCAATGACCACCAACCTTGTTAACATAGAAATCATCAACCTTGTTTTATGAAAAAAAATGTATTTTATATTTAGTTACATTGTGTTATGCCCTAATCTTTTTTATGTAAATAGTTCTATAATTTATTGATATTCAAGAGTAACTTTACATTGTTTTTGAGTAAATCATTTTCATATGCAATCACTCAGTATAAATTATTCTATACAGTTGCTGATTTTTCCTGTTGCTTGGTGAAGCTCATTGCACATTGCCTGTTTTACTCACACAGTCCCCTTTCCAGAAATGGCTTCTCAAAGCAGCACTCATTTTCAGCTTCCCTGCTGTGTCATTGTGTTTTCACTTATCTATCTCTCCCCTTCTGCCAGTTTTTCAGTCTGGGCTCCTGAATATGTTTTTGCCCACAAGACATTACCCTGTCACCAATCGGTTGTTTTGTATGCCTATTACAGAAATACTGGGAGCCGAAGCTGGTGCTGCTGGTGATAATGTTTCCATTCACTTGCTTTTCAAATGTTACACAGGCGTGCCATCGGGATGTACTTACACAATCACACAACTTACTGTACAGCTGTGCAAACTAAATTCCTGTGAAAATAATAGGTTAAGATAATCCAATCTGAAAACAGGGTATTTAACACAGTGGAGTTTAGTTCAGCACAGAGGCCTAAACATATGAGCTGTGAATGCAATTTATTCTATAGTCCTTGATTTAATCCCCTCACCTGTTATGTGCAGCCCCTCAGAGTAAACAACTTAACCAAACTGTGCTCCTGGGTTGCCTGGTGGCTTACTACCACTAAAAAATAAAGAAAAAACAAATCTTTATTTTCTGGTATTTTTTTAGTACAGACAGTAAATGGTACAGTTAGAGTAAATGGCATTTAAATGTCAAATATTGACAGTAGCAATAAATTAAAAATGTGTAGAAAGCATGTTGAAATGTTTATTATTTATAGACGGTCACAGAGTGACATGAATGATGGTTCATTATTTATAGACGGTCACAGAGTTACATGAATGATGGTTCATTATTTATAGACGGTCACAGAGTGACATCAGTGATGGTTCATTATTTATAGTCACAGAGTGACATGAATGATGGTTCATTATTTATAGACAGTCACAGAGTGACATGAATGATGGTTCTTTATTTATAGACGGTCACAGAGTGACATGAATGATGGTTCATTATTTATAGATGGTCACAGAGTGACATGAATGATGGTTCATTATTTATAGACGATCACAGAGTGATATGAATGATAGTTCATTATTTATAGACGGTCACAGAGTGACATGCATGATGGTTCATTATTTATAGAAGGTCACAGAGTGACATGAATGATGGTTCATTATTGATAGACGGTCACAGAGTGACACGAATGATGGTTCATTATTTATAGATGGTCACAGAGTGACACGAATGATGGTTCGTTATTTATAGACGGTCACAGAGTGACACGAATGATGGTACATTATTTATAGATGGTCACAGAGTGACATGAATGATGGCTCATTATTTATAGATGGTCACAGAGTGACATGAATGATGGTTCATTATAGATGGTCACAGAGTGACACGAATGATGGTTCATTATTTATAGATGGTCACAGAGTGACACGAATGATGGTTCGTTATTTATAGACGGTCACAGAGTGACATGAATGATGGCTCATTATTTATAGACAGTCACAGAGTGACATGAATGATGGTTCATTACAGACAGTCACAGAGTGACACAAATGATGGTTCATTATTTATAGATGGTCACAGAGTGACATGAATGATGGTTCATTATTTATAGATGGTCACAGAGTGATATGAATGATGGCTCATTATTTATAGACGCTCACAGAATGATATGAATGATGGTTCATTATTTATAGACGGTCACAGAGTGATATGAATGATGGCTCATTATTTATAGACGCTCACAGAGTGACATGTGTGATGGTTCATTATTTATAGACGGTCACAGAGTGACATGAATGATGGTTCATTATTTATAGACGGTCACAGAGTGACATGAATGATGGTACATTATTTATAAACGGTCACAGAGTGACATGAATGATGGTTCATTATTTATAGACGGCCACAGAGTGACATGAATGATGGTACATTATTTATAGACGGTCACAGAGTGCCATGAATGATGGTTCATTATTTATAGACGATCACAGAGTGACATGAATGATGGTTCATTATTTATAGATGGTCACAGAGTGACATGGAGGATGGTTCATTATTTATAGACGGTCACAGAGTGACATGAATGATGGTTCATTATTTACAGATGGTCACAAAGTGACATGAATGATGGTTCATTATTTATAGACGGTCACAGAGTGACATGGGGGATGGTTCATTATTTATAGACGGTCACAAAGTGACATAAATGATGGTTCGTTATTTATAGATGGTCACAGAGTGACATGAATGATGGTTCATTATTTACAGACAGTCACAAAGTGACATGAATGATGGTTCTTTATTTATAGACGGTCACAGAGTGACATGAATGATGGTTCATTATTTATAAACGGTCACAGAGTGACATGAATGATGGTTCATTATTTACAGATGGTCACAAAGTGACATGAATGATGGTTCATTATTTACAGATGGTCACAAAGTGACATGAATGATGGTTCGTTATTTATAGATGGTCACAGAGTGATGTGGAGGACGGTTCATTATTTATAGATGGTCACAGACTGACATGAATGTTGATTCATAGGTGATTACTAGGCTAATGGCACAAAAGCCTTTACAAGCTTAGTCAATAACCCCCAGGACATGGCAGTATTACATCTTAATTCCCCAGACATGTGATGGGGTAGTGTCAGGGTTGTGGTTATTTGGGTTTTGGAGTCCTGAGTCATTTTGCAGACTGCCACTGTCCATAAGAGACATGGGCTGTACACCAGGAGTGAATTTATAGTTCCCCATGCATTTATCCAAATTTATTTTGAAGTGAGTGAGGGATGGGCTTTGTTTAATGAAGATGGGAAGTTTATTCAATAGACAAGGTAGCCTTTGGGATACAAATGTCTTTCCAACAAGTTCTGTTAGAGTCATAAATAAAGTTCAGGTCCATGGAATGCGTAACCCTTGTATAATTTTCTTGCAAATATGTGACATTTTCATAAGGACTGGATCAGAGAATGCCTTGTAGGTCAGGCATAAGTCACATCTCAATAAATGATATGAAATGGAGTAAAGGGATAGGGCATTTAGTCATTCTGTATAACACGTCTTAAGCTTTGTATTTTTTTGTGAAAAGCCTCTGGGGCCAATCCAACTGGTGTAAGTGCCCGGTTAGGTACATGCAGAAGGGAGCATTGTACTCGATTATGGGCCTGATGAGGGCTGAGTACAATAGTACTATGACTTCCCTTAATCTTGATGTCATGCCTTTATATATATGTTGAGACACACAAAAGGATCTCCTCACTATCGTAGTTACCTGGTGGTCAAAGTTTAGGTTACTATCTGTGTTCCTAGGTCCCTCACCACTGGGTCTACTTTTAGGGTAAGCTATCAATATTATAATTTTCATGGATATCTGATTTACTGAAGGGTTTGATTATGCATGTTTTAGCATTTAGTCTCACACCATGGTTTTGGCACCAGTCATTTGTCATTTTTTGGCCTGTTTCTATGATGTCAGCATTGTTTAGGGATTCAGTGATTGCTCCTAGCTTACAGTCATCAGGGAACTTGATGAACCAGAGGGCCCCAACATTGGCATTCACTTCAAAGAAGTATATACCAAACAGGAGGAGTCCCAACACTGAGCCTTGTGGGACACCACTAGTAACAGGTTTCTTACTGGAGGTGGATTCACCTATCTGGGTAACATGTGTCCTGTCAGTGAGCCAGTTAGCTATCCATCTGACAATGTGCAGGTTTATGCTTAACTCAGTAAGTTTATCTATGATCCTGAAGTGGGGAATTGTGTCAGAAGCTTTGGCCAGGTCTAGATAAGCAGTCGTTTTACCCTAATCCACAGCCCAGGTGACTTTCTCCAAGAAGTCCACCAGATCAAGCAGGTGAGACCTCACTGTGACAAAGCCAAATTGGGTCTGGTCCACTGGTTGGAGAGTTCCTATGTCACTACTGATCAGGTCCATGATAAGTCTCTCCATGGCCTTGCAGATAAGACTGGTCAAGCTTATGGGTCTGTGGTTCCCTGGGTCAGTTAATGGGCCCCCTTTGTGCAGAGCAGCGACTGTTGCAGTCTGCCATTCTTCTGGGATAAAGCCCATCTGGAGGATGTGGTGAAAGAGGGTTTCTAGTGGCCCTGATAGATTCTGTTTTAATCTGTTTTAGAAGCATCCTAGAATGTTGTTAGGACCCATGGAGGCTGTGTTTTTGGTTTTAGCAAGTGCAGTAATGACCTGCTCCCCAGTAATGACCATTAGGGGATGGTTGCTGATATTTCTTTGGGTGTGGTAGGAAATGATTGGGGGAGGAGTTTGAACTGAATTGGTCTGCCTACAGGTTTGCTATAGTTACAGGCTGAGTGTAAGTGCTGTTGTTTATGAGTAACTCAGCACGTTGCTGACCATTTCCCCTGAGGTTACGAATATAATTAAAAAAGCCTTATGGTTATCCTACACCTGGGAGGCTCTTTGCCTCATAGTTTGCATTGGCAGATTTGACCAGCTCTCTAATTTGTTTGTTTAGACAGATGAGTGTCTTTTTGCACTGTTTTGCCAGTTCCTTCTTGGCTTTGGAGAGGATGTTTTTCCTTTTGTTAAATAGCCTATTTATACTAGGATTCACCAGAGTGGTTTATTTGTGTCAGTAATCACAGGTTTGACTTGGACAGGTACTGCCTTCTCTATGCAGCTGTGAATGTGGTTGTACAGTGCTTTTGTGTACAACTCAGAGTAGGCCTCAGTGTCATCTGGGTTCAGAGGGGCTTGGAAGTTTAATAAACTGTCAGTTTGAGGTAATTGGCCTTGGTAAAGTTCTTAACAGGTTTAGAGTTTAGTGGGGTTCTAGGTTAGTCTTAATACTTAAGGAGATCATTTTTGGTCAGATCTTACCACGGAGGAGTTAATGCACTGGAGGGAGCAGCATCCCTCCCATGTTTGTGAGTACTAGGTCTAGGATATTTGTACCTCTAGTTGGAAAGCAAACTGGCTGCTCCAGGATGTTTGCGTTGATGAAGTCCAAAAACCTCTGAGAAAGTGAATTATGGGTCATATAAGTCTCCCAGTTTATGGAGAGGTAGTTGAAGTCACCTATAAGTATGGTATTAGGCTGACTGTTAAGAGATTACCGTAGGTTTAGGTAGGAGGTGTGGTTTCCAGACTAATGTTACAGGATCTGTAGCTAGCAGGGATATGATAGGGGGTTGCACCTATGGTTAGTTGGGCTTGGGGCAACTCAAGCAAGTCATGTTTGTGGACCAGTCTAGTAGTGTACTTGTCCTTTATGAACACTGAGGCCCCTCCTCCCTTTGTTTTATGTTGAGCTGAGGAGGATCAAAATGTATGAAAGGTATTGTAGCCTTTGATAGCCAGGGTGCTGTCCATGATTCTAAACCATGTTTCCATGACTGCACGTATGTCTGTGTTCTCAAGGGTTAGGAGTATCTCCAGAGAGTGCATTTTTTAATTTAAACTCCTAGCATTGAGCAGCAGTACCTTTAGGTTGTCATGAGTGATTTTTGTTATTTTAGTGGGTTTAACATCTTGACATGGTCTAAAAAAGGTACTCTGGGGATAGATAAAGTTTTTGCTAGTATCTGGAAGCCAAGTGGTGACAAGTGTAAACCATCTCTGGCAAATCATAGTGGTTTGTCAATCATGTCTCCCCAGGCTGACAGATATTGGATCCCCTTGTTACGACACCACAAATTAAGCCAACTGTTGAAGTCAATCATCTCTTTGCTGTTACTGTGGCTTGCTACTCAAGGCTAGATTTTTACTCGACTGGGACACATATTCAGAGAGCTCCATAGAGTGTCTCTTCATATTGTCCAGTGAGGTACATCTTATGTTGTTTATACCCACATGGACTATGACTGTGTGATACTGGCACTTGTGGTTTAAAGACCTAAGGGAATGTGTGATCTGGTGGATCCTGGCTCCAGACAGACAGCTCATTGTGATTTTCTCTTTGTTTAGCCAGGTAAGGCAGACATCAGTATGTCTTACAATGGAATACCAAATAATTAGAATTGTTGGCTCTGTGATGTGATGCCGTATGGGCTTGGAAGTGGGGCTACTATGATTTTCACGTTATGTGTTGTATGAGGTACTGTCTATTTTGAGAGTGTGCGTGGCCACTGACAGATGCTTTTGGGAGGTCTTGGAGGTTTGGGTAGATTCACAGACTACAACAGTATGGCATCAAAGAAGGTAATGCTGTTGCATATAGTTACACTTACCTTACTGCAGTATATATCCTAGCCTTAAGTAGCTTCGAGTATGTTCCTTACCAAGCAGCATCTTTAATCTTCCACACTAGTAGATGTAGGTTTTGCAGAATATTGTATAGTGGCTGGCATGTCTCACTACTCATCCTTGGCCAGATAAAGAATGCATGCATTTGAGAACAAACTGGAAATGTGAAAACATAATTTGTCCCCCCCCCCTCATTCTCTCTTGTGCCATATCATATATAATTAAAGGGATATTTTATAATTGTCTTACAGTCTGCTCTTCTACATTGTTGTGTACAATCAAACTGTGATGGGTGAGGTTGTTTTTGCTGCTGGTGACAGCTGCATAGCTTACTTATGGGTCAAAGGTGCTGAACCTCCATGCATTTTCATTATGTACTAATATATTTGACCCCAGCCTGATTCTATTGTAGGGTCTAAGCACTGTATCAACTTTGTTTTTGGTTTGCTGTTGTTTTCAAAGTATTTTCTCTATTTTTATTTTTTACTTACATGGTTGGACACTAAGGAGGGAGAAAAGGACCTGTACCGATTGGCTAGACAGAGGGACTGAGCTAGGAAAGATGTGCAGCAGGTAAAGGTGATAAAGGATAGTGAGGGAAATATACTCACAAGCGAGGAGAGTGTGTTGAGCAGATGGAAAGAGTACTTTGAGGGGTTGATGAATGAAGAGAATGAGAGGCAGAGAAGGTTGGATGATGTAGGGATAGTGAATCATGCAGTGCAGTGGATTAGTAAGGATAGCTATGAAGAGAATGCAGAATGGAAAGGCTGTTGGCCCAGATGACATACCTGTGGAAGCATGGAGGTGTTTAGGTGAAATGGCAGTGGAGTTTTTAACTAGATTGTTTAATGAAATCTTGGAAAGTGAGAGGATGCCTGAGGAATGGAGAAAAAGTGTTTTGGTACCGATTTTTAAGAATAAGGGTGATGTGCAGAGCTGTAGTAACTACAGAGGGATAAAATTGATCAGTCACAGCATGAAGTTATGGGAAAGAGTGTTGGAAGCTAGGTTAAGAAGGGACGTGATGATTAGTGATCAGCAGTATGGTTTCATGCCAGGAAAGAGCACTACAGATGCGATCTTTGCTCTGACAGTGTTGATGGAGAAGTACAGAGAATGTCAGAAGGAGTTGCATTGTGTTTTGTAGACATAGAGAAAGCATATGACAGGGTGCCTAGAGAGGAGTTGTGGTATTGTATGAGGAAGTCAGGAGTGTCAGAAAAGTATGTAAGAGTGGTACAGGATATGTACGAGGGTAGTGTGACAGCAGTGAGGTCTGCGGTGGGAGTGATGGATGTGTTTAAGGTGGAGGTGGGTTTACCTCAAGGATCAGCTCTGAGCCCTTTCTTATTTGCAATGGTGATGGACAGGTTGACAGACGAGATCAGACAGGAGTCCCCGTGGACTATGATTGCAGATGACATTGTGATCTGTAGTGAGAGTAGGGAACAGGTGGAGATGGAGATATACTCTAGAGAGAAGAGGAATGAAGGTCAGCAGGACTAAGACAGAATATATGTGTGAATGAGAGGGAGGATAGAGGAATGGTGAGGATGCAAGGTGTAGAGGTGGCGAAGGTGGATGAGTTTAAATACTTGGGGTCAATAGTTCAGAGTAACGGTGAGTGTGGAAGAGAGGTGAAGAAGAGAGTACAGGCAGGATGGAGTGGGTGGAGAAGAGTGTCA
The DNA here is from genome assembly GCF_019279795.1 of Protopterus annectens. NCBI lineage: Eukaryota > Metazoa > Chordata > Ceratodontiformes > Protopteridae > Protopterus > Protopterus annectens. The sequence continues at coordinate 131,015,415 of NC_056745.1, forward strand.
GGAGTGATTTGTGACAGACGAGTACCTGTAAGAGTGAAAGGGAAGGTCTACAAGAGGGTAGTGAGACCAGCTATGTTATATGGGTTGGAGACAGTGGCATTGACAAAAAGGCAGGAGTTTGAGCTGGATGTGGCAGAATTAAAGATGTTAAGATTTGCACTGGGTGTGACGAGGGTGGACAGGATTAGGAATAAGTATATTAGAGGGTCAGCCCAGGTTGGCAGGTTTGGAGACAAAGCCAGAGAGGCACGATTACGTTGGTTTGGACATGTGCTGAGGAGGGATGCTGAGTACACTGGGAAAAAGATGCTAAGGATGAAGCTACCAGGTAACAGGAAAAGAGGAAGGCCTAAGATAAGGTTTATGGATGTGGTGAGAGAGGACATGCAGGTGGTTGGTGTGACAGAGCAAGATGCAGAGGACAGGAAGAAATGGAAACAGGTGATCTGCTGTGCCGACCCCTAACAGGAACAACCGAAAGAAGATGATGACTTACATAGCTGATACTGAGCATATGTGACGTTTCCTCATATAATCTATTTTTTATCTACAGCTAATGAATTATATAACATTCAATTCACATGGGAGATTAAATTCTTGCCAGTATACTATGATGCAGGATTTTCATTTTACATGCTGTAGTTCATGTCAGGATTATTTATCTCCTGCAAACACTAAAGAGATTTAAACTTGAGAGCTCCTGCATAGCCAGTATAAGGATTACCTGCAGTAAAACTTTTCTGTCGACCAGTGTTTTGTGCCAACAGTTACAGAGTAGCACAGTCCATAAGACAGTCTGTATAATGGTTTGTGTAAGACTCAATAACAATACATCTGGTTGGGGGCTGAATCTACCAAAATAAGACCAACAAACTGCGTATATAAGAATAAGTTGGCCGTTGATGTCAGCAGTGCCTGGTGCCAGCACCCTTACTATGTTTTGTAGGTCCAGAATCTAGCACAATGAGGACTGGCAGAGTGTGCTGATTGGAGTGGGGGCGTACATGTATTACAATTAGATGTCAGAAGAGATGTACCTTAGCATGGTGAGTGATACTGCATACAGTTGATGGATTTGTTGGCCAAGCTGTTCAGCTATAAATTTTGAGGCCGTCTATGGATTAGCATCAGTAGCGGCTATATAGCATTTTTTTTTACACTTTGGCAGGCGACAGCAGTACGATATACTGTCTTATGGACATTCTGTCTCAGTTCTATAGGACGGGTGATTTTGAATTGGATCCTGAGGGGATTTTCCATCTACCATTGTGATGTTTTGGAAGTAGCGACGAGGTAGAAAGGTACTGTTCCTTTGTTTCGCATTATCCACACGTGCAGTATCAGGGTTTAAGAACGCAGGACAGGAATCGTTCAACCGGATTCAGTGTGAAGGTTTCATTTATGATTCCAGTTTTTTGGCATGGCGAAGACTGAAGGGAATTGTTTTTCTACATGTACAGCATTGTATTTCATTGTACTCAGGTACTGTTTTTTGTTTTTTGAGCCCTGGTGCTTCTTTGGAAAAATACACCCTGTCGTTGATTTATATCAGCCTGGGGGGCGATCGGCCTTCTTTTGATGGAGACATATCCATGAGATTGTGTTCTATCTTATCAGTGAGGCTGTGTGGATTTTCTTTTGGATGTTTGTTTTCCACAGAAGTATATTTTGGTGTCTTCACTCGTTCTATAGTGGACAACTTATTTTGGGAGCCATATAGGGAACACTATTTAGAGTCATTTGGTATATGTGACTATTTCCAATTTTTTACAATTCAGGCACAGGACATACTTGTATACACATAAGTATATTGTGTATTTTTTGGTAATATTTAGGTCTATTGACCAGGGGGCTAGATTATTTATACAATAAGACTGTGGGGGTTATTATTTTTTCATCATGTCATGCTCTGCCGGGTTTGGCAAGAACATCGAACATCCAGCTTCTGATTGTGTTTATTAGTAGTTGTATTTGGATCCTACCCCATCTATTTTTTGTCCTCTGAATCCTTCTACACTAACAATTTCATCACCATATTGGTTTTCTGACTGCATTTATTATCCTGAGGTCAATTGTTTTGCTCTAGTTACTGACATTGGATCCTGTACATTGGCTATTGACGTCTACATATAACCAAAAACCTTTTTGTTCTTGGAGTATTGAATTTAGACCATCTATAATTTTGGCCAAATACTTTCTATTGCACAGTAATTTTAATAGCGAGGACTATCCATCCTAATAATTTACAAATGGACGCAGCCCTGAATACATTTACTATTTGCTTTCTTTTTGAGCTGTTATTGTCCTTTTATCAGCATCATCATTTGTTATTGGGACCTTTCTTGCTGACGTAGCTATTTGTATTTGGCTATTATTGTGAGCAGTATTAAACATACCACAGACATGTTTTCTATTTTTGCTACACCATTTTTGTTCTTTTTGAACAATGGATCTCTCCAGCTTGATCACTGGTCTATCCACTGATAGGGAGGACCTGGGAGCATTTGGGCTGGGTTCCTCTACACAGAACAACATGAGTATAAGTGACCAATTGGGTCCTGAATCCACTTGTGCAATGGCTTTTGAAAAATTACATAAACACCTTAGATCTCTCAGATCAAATGTTTGGCATTCTTAACTGTTTAAGGCGTATATTGCCAAAGGTATAACTCCAAGAGGTTTGAGAATACGTATACAACCCCATGTGGGGGAAGTTGATGAAGAACTCAACAGTCAATGGTCAACAATACAACAACAGGCCACTATGGCTTTTGTTGAAGCTTTATCTAAATTTCATGATCGGGCAATTGACAGGGAAATAAATGCAGTCACCAAACTGGTTGGTGAGGTTAAACCATTTGAAGGAGAATCCTTTTTCAACAAACAACTCAATAAGGTAGCAATAGACCTCAATAATCTAGAACAACAACTTAGGACTAGGAAAATCAAAAAATTCCAGAGAGATCAAGCAGACTACCAAAGTGCGAATCCTTTTTCTTATAGGTTCATAGGTTCATACTAGGCTATCTGCCCTAGGGCATTTATAAGCCTAGCCAGAGTGTGTTTGGCTTTCGCCACCCATTTTAAATTAATTTTGCTATGCCTTTTTTTGAGGTTAGTATACTGTGCCTCTGTCTAACAGTGACACAGAAGTGATATCTGGGGTAAACCTATGATCTCCAATCCACTCATCAAGATTCCTCTTGAAGAGAGTCAATGTGGGACTCTGCCTAACCTGGACTGGGATTTTATTCCAGAGTGAAGGGAGCCTCTGGGTTATGAATCTGTCTCTCCAGCATGTCCTATTTATTTCAGTGCTGAGCGATGGGATTTGGATTTTCGGAGGTGCAGCATGTCCATTAATTCCGGGTTGGACATGGCTTTATACGTCAGGCACAGATCGCCTCTGAGCAGGTGGTATGCCACTGAGTAGAGCTGGAGTTTCTTTAACCAGGCAGCATATGGCATCTGTTTGAGCCCTTTGATCCTCTTGGTGAGGTACTTTTGGGGTCTTTCCAGTTGCTGCAGGTGTCTGGTAAGGTACATCCCAAAAGGGGCATTGTACTCAATTATGGGCCTGATGAGGGATAAGTAAAGAGGCACGATGACCTCCCCTGATCTAGATGTGAATCCCTTCATGATTAGGTGGGCTATATAAAATGTTTTTCTAACCACTTTGGCCACGTGGTTGTCAAATGAGAGATTGCTATCAACTTGGGTCCCCAGGTCCCTAATGACTTCTTCTGTACTTAATGGATTACCACCTATGTGGTAATTTGTGGGCACTTTGTTTTTGCCAAAGGGGATGACTATACACTTTTGGCATTTAGCTTGAGGCCATGGCTCTGGCACCAGTTGTCTGTTTCTATGAGGCCCTTTTGGAGGATGCTTGTGTCGGCTGGAGAGTCGATTATGGCCCAGTTTGCAGTCATCTGCGAACTTGGTCAGCCACAGTCCTTCTGTGTTGGCCTGTACCTCCGAGAAATATATACCGAACAAGAGAGGTCCCAGGACTGAGACTTGTGGGATGCCACTTGTGACTGGTTGGGAGTCTGACATGGCTCCAGCAATTCTAACCATGTGGGTTCTGTCCTTGAGCCAGTTTGCAACCCATCTAGTGACATAGGGGTTTATATTTAAGCTGCTGAGCTTATATATAATGCCAGTGGGGTATTGTATCGAAGGCTTTGCGAGGTCCAGGTAGGCTGTGTGGACCACCTTCTCCTCGTCAATGGCCTTGGTGACTGTTTCAAAGAAATCGACCAGGTTTAAGAGGCAGGATCTGCTCTTAACAAAGCCAAACTGGGTAGGATCCAGTGTCTGTAGGTCCCCAATATCTTTATTTATGAGGTCCATGATGATCCTTTCCATAGCTTTGCAGACCAAGCTAGTCAGGCTTATGGGGCGATAGTTTCCAGGATCCGTTGAGGCACCACCTTTGTGGAGAGGGACCACTGTTGCTGTACGCCACTCTTTGGGTACATATCCTGTAGTAAGGCTAAGATTGAACAGTAGTTTTATGTTTGGGTTTAGCTCTTCTTGGAGTTCATGTAGGATGCAGCCCGGGACACCATCTGGTCCCATTGATGCTGTGTTTTTTGCTTTGGAGAGGGCGGCTCTTACCTGAGCATCTGAGATGTCAGGGGGCCAGCACTCTGTTGGGATAGATATTTGCCCTTTTGGTGGGGAGGGGGGGGGAGACGTTTGCACTGAACCTGTCATCTAGGATGTTGGCAATGTCTGTGGGCTCGGTGTATTTTTTGTCATTTTGGACTAATTCTGAGCATATCTGGGAATTCCTACCCAGGTTCCTAACATAACTAAAGAAAGCCTTGTGATCATCCTTAGTGTTCTGTGCAATTTTTCTCTCGAAGCTGGCCTTAGACGATTTTATGAGTGCCCGTAGTTTTTTACTAATACTGATCAGAGATGCCTTCCCTTTTTGGGATTTTGCTCTATCATGTAGTAGCTTCCTCCTTCTATTGTATAGTTTGTTTATGGCTGGGGTCCACCAGACAGGACATCTGCCTTTGGAGGATTGGGTCTTGGTTTTATTTGGGATTGCATGATCCATGCATTCCTGAAGGTGTTCATAGAATGCGTTTATAAAGGATTCTGCGGTCTGGGCGTATTTTCCACAGGCCGGGGCTTTGAAGGATTTTGCCTCGGTTTTGAGGCATGTGAAATTTGCTTTAGAGAAGTTTTTCACTGTGGTTTTCTGGGCAGGGGTGGGGTCGGGATGTGAATATCCAGTGAGATTAGTTTATGGTCTGATCTTACCAGTGAGGGATACACTTCTGGTCTGGAGCATAGTGTCCCCATGTTGGTGATGATCAGGTCCAGTATGTTTTCCCCTCTTGTGGGAGTGGTAACAAGTTGTTCCATAGCATTTGAGTTTATAAATTCTAGGAACCTTTGGGCTAGGGTGTTGGAGCTAGAGTAATGCTCCCAGTCTATCTTTGGGTAGTTGAAGTCGCCCAATATAATGGTGTTTGGAGAGACCTTCATATTTTCCAGTATTCTCAGGAAGGCTGAGTGGGGTTCCTGTGTTTGGGAGGGTGGTCTGTAGCAGGCTATAAACTGGAAGGCAGTTTTACCCACAGTTAGTTGCACATGGATAGTCTCTGATGCTTCGTGCTGTGCCACCAACCTGGAGGTGTGGGTATCTTTGACGAATATTGATACTCCCCCTCCTTTTGTGGTTCAGTCCAAGTTTTGGGGCCAAAAGGCATGGTATGAGGTATAACCTGGTAGTGCTGGGTTGCTCTCGGGAGCCTTGAACCAGGTTTCTGTTACTGCACAGATATCGATGTTCTCCATGCTAAGGAGAGTTTCGAGTGCGTGCATCTTGAGGTTTAGACTTCTGGCGTTGAGTAGCATTACTCTTAGTTTCTTATCCCTTGTGATACCTATGGAGGTGGGTTTGTCTTTTGAGCCTTGCCTAAAAAGGCACTATGGGGTAGCAAGAGCCTTTGCCAATATCCGAAAGCCCAGGGGTGACAGGTGCAAGCCGTCCCTAGCGAAGCATCGTGGCTTGTCGAGCATGTCATCCCAGGCTGACAGGCATTGGATCCCCTTTGAATGACACCAACACTTAAGCCAATTGTTGAAATTGATCATCTTGTCTTCATATTGTGGCATCATTCTTGGTGAGGGTAAGATGCTACTCAAGGTTAGGGTCATACCAGCCTGGGCTACATGCTGAGAGAGCTCCTCTATGTCTCTTTTCATGTAGTCCAGGGAGGTATGTCTCAGGTCATTCACACCAGCATGGACAATGACTGAGTCTTATTTGTACTTGCCTTGGAGTGACCTGAGTGCTTGTGTTATGTGGCGGATCCTAGCGCCCGACAGGCAGCTCACCATGACCTTCTCCTTGTTCAGCCTGGTGAGCGGGACGTCAGTGTGTCTGACGATAGAGTCACCTATTACAAGTGTATCAGGTGTGTTGTTTAGCCTTAAGGGCTGTGACTGTTCAGCACACTGGCTTTGTGAGCTATGTGTTGCACGTGTTTTGTTTTGGGGTAGCGGTTGCTTGGGTGTCTGCTTTGGAGGTCTCTGCTGCTTAGGCAGATTTTTATTTAGAGCCTCCGAGTATGTTTTGTGTGTTTATGTGTTTGGTTTGTTGTCGTGGTAGGTCTATGTGAGACTGGAATTGTACTGAGTGTGGTTTCCTTCTCCTCCTGACTGGTTACGCCAGTACTGAGTTGAGAGAGCTTAGCCTCCAGTTTGGCTATATGGTTGCATCTCTCACATGTGTTGGAATTTGTTGGAAGGAGGAGAGGGTTGTCTGTGTACATGAGGCAGTTGTAACATTGCCTCAAGATTGCCAGATTCACCAGCTGGACTGGAGAGGAGATTGACAACTGACCTTTGGACATGCTAGAATAGTATTGGGAATTCCTTTATAATTGAAAAAAAGGGCCAATGGGGAACAAGGTACTCAAGGGGAGTTTGTGAGGGTGTAGTGCTTTTAATTTTTTAGAGCTGACTTATATAATTGCTTTAGTGAGCAAGTGCCAGATAACTTATGTGTTACAGGTAACTTAAATGCAAAAACGACAAACAGTAACTTTCTTTCAAGTGAAACAAGGAAATAAGTACAGTAAGCAATGCAGATATCACTAGGGATCCACAGAAGTGCTAAAAGGCCACGTTTTAGGTGGAATTAGCGTTTCAGGGAAATAAACAAACAACAAGCATACAAACAAAGCTAGATTCAGCAGGTTTGGATCTAGTCTATGCTACAGCAAACAAGGTGTACCAATTTCAGTAAGAAACAGTTAGAATATGCAGGCACTATAAGCCTTTAACCAGAAATTCCCTGCTCAGAAGGGCAGAGTCCAGCCTCTCCTCCCACAAGAGTGCAGACCGCAATCCTTCTTAATGTAAAATAACTGGCCTGAAGCCCAAGTGCTTAAACCAGAACTAATACACTTTTAGAATAACAGACACTGAGCTCTCAATCAGCAGTTCCCAACTTAGAAGGATGTAAGCTACCTGTCCTGCCACCACAGTGCAGGCCACAAACCTTCCTAATGTAAAACAACTGGTCTGAAGCCCAAGTGCTTAATCCAAAAGACTTAGAAATGATAGCTACACTTTAATCAAGTTACTACCAGCAGTAATAAATACAACTGAATACTTTAAAGAATGCCTGGATTAGAGCTCAAGTTATACAAACAAAGCTAGATTCAGCAGGCCTGGATCTAGTCTATGCTACAGCAAACAAGGTGTACCAATTTCAGTAAGAAGCAGTTCAAATATGCAGGCACTATAAGCCTTTAACCAGAAATTCCCAGCTCAGAAGGACAGAGTCCAGCCTCTCCTCCCACAAGAGTGCAGAACACGAACCCTCTTAATGTAAAATAACTGGCCTCAAGCCCAAGTGCTTAAACCAGAATTAATACACTTTTAGAATAACAGACACTGAGCCCTCAATCAGCAGTTCCCAACTTAGAAGGATGTAAGCTACCTGTTCTGCCACTACAGTGCAGACCACAAACCTTCTTAATGTAAAACTGGTCTGAAGCCCAGGTGCTTAAACTAAAAGGCTTAGAATGAGTTACACCAAGCAGTAATAAATACAATTGAGTACTTTTAAGATGACACAAAAGCAAAATAAAGTAGGAAAAAACACAAATACAGTAAAAGCAGATACATTTTTTTTTTTGTGGAAAGAGAGAAAGGAGCAGCAGAAGCTAAGCTGATTGGCCTTCTCAAATGCTCTCCCTGTTCTGGGTAGAATGAGGTAATGATACTAGACTGGGAGGAGGGTTCCAGATCAAATTTACATTAGGGCCGGGCAACTGCAAAGCCACCAACTATAAAAACACTATACCAACAGGGAGGGAAGGTGGGAAACAAACTGCAGAAATGTTACTCACAGCTGAAAAGCAGCAGTGAGCCTTTAAATGAAAGTTTTAAACAGCTAAAGGAGCCACTAGAAAAAAGAGTTTAACTGCAACAAGTTATCATAAACAAACAACCCAACAGATGCTTAATAAGAGTGGACAATTTCCAGTTAATACCTCACACACAGTAAAACTAGCTAGAATAAATACACAGTACACAAAGTGTTATAAACAACAAATAAATAAAGAACAAAATAAACAAAAAACAGGATACTTAATGTTATATATTATAGCTCCAAGTTTGCTGAGTGTCATACCAGTAAACATGTCAGATTTACATCGTATCCTACAAAAACTCCGAAAAGGAAGAGACCCTGATCCATCCTTAGGAAACGGAGTGCAGATACTGGTTTATCAACAGATATTTCATCCTGCACTGACAATGAGTTTCAGGCAGTATCAGGCTCACCATCCCTCAAAAGGACACCCGGACCAGTCCCTTTAGGCCCAGATATCAGCATGGGGGGCGCAAACACAGAAGGCATACACAACATACAAAGTCTATTGAAAATGGCAATGCAGAATTGAATGTCAATACAAATGTGAATGTTTTAAATTTGTCTGGTTTCGTTTTGTCACCCATCCATTTGTCAGTTCTGAATAAAGGTCTCACTTTTATACCGGATTTCATGGTTCCTGAAGACATATTGGCCCAAGAATGTCTTTTTGTAGGAATTTGAATCTGAAATTATATTTTGGTGATACAGATAGCAATTACAGTAAAGACAAATTTGTATATCACAAATCAAGTTTTGCTCCTCCTATGCATCCTATGGTACATCATTTCCAGAATAGCATTCTCAAAGATCTTCATTTTCCAGCTCTGATATACGTTGTAAATCAAATAACATTACTTAAGCTGAGAAACAAACTATTCTGGAACTACAGAACAACAGAGACATAGTTATTATATCTGCTGACAAAGGTGGGGCTGTAGTACTACTAAATTGGTGTGATTATGATAATGAGGCCAAAAGACAACTTTCGGATCAGAGATATTACTCGGAAATGCCCATTAATCCGACTTTCAGGTTTAAAAAACAGATTGAGGAGTTCTTGGTCTGGGCTAGAAATGAAGCTATCATTACCAATGATACTATGCATCAGCTTATGATTCAAGATTCGGTATCTCAATACATCTATTTTCTACCCAAAATTTATAAGGACCCTGTAAATCCACCTGGTAGACCTATTGTATCAGGGAAAGGGTACATTACCGAACCATTGTCTTTATACCTCACTAAACATCTGAAGCCTTTGTTATATGTAGTATGATCACATTTGCAAGACACCACTAATTTTTTACAAATTATTTCAGATACTCAACTTGAACCTGGTTGGCTCATGTGTACGCTTGATTTAAGTGCCTTATACACCAACATTCCACATCAAGTAGGTTTGGATACATTGGCTTATTGGCTTGAGGTGGCGGGTTTATATCAGCCAGATTTCAATTCCTTTCTGGTTGGTTTAGCAAAACATGTTCTAACCAACAACGTCTTCTTTTATCAAGATACTTGTTATTGGCAAACAAAAGGCACAGCAATGGGGGCTTCATTTGCCCCGATTTATGTGGATTTATTCATGGCCTACGTTGAAAAATACATTATTTATGATTTACAAAACAATGTTTTTCTTGAATATATTGACATCTGGAGATGTTATCTGGACGATTGTTGGATGGTGTGGAAGGGAGAGGAACATCAACTAACCAACTTTATATCTTATTTGAATAACAACATATTGGGTTTACAGTTCACCGTACACTATGATTTGAATACTATCACTTTTTTGGATGTATTAATAAATAGACTACCTGATCATACATTAGGTACAGAAGTATTCAGGAAGTATCCCCAGTACAACACCGTCCTCCATGCCTCCAGTTTCCACCCGCCACATATTGCACGTAACATTCCCAAATCACAATTCATTAGAATAAAGTGGATTTGCTCTCACGATTCTTCTTTTCAGCAACAGAGGAAGGACTTGACCAGCAGGTTTAGATCCAGGGGCTACAGTATGGGACATGTGGTGAAGGCCAGTAGCTATGTCAATGCAGTTGATAGACAGGAATTACTGAGTTATAAAGATCACACAATCACTGCACCACAACCCATCAGGTTTGTAACCACCTATGCCAGGAACTCGGATACTCTGATCCAAAGTGTGCACAGACACTGGAACATCTTACAATGTGATCATGAGGTGGCTAGCATTATACCAGACAGATGTTTATTTTCTTTTCGCAAAGGTAAAATTTAAGTTCCTGTTTCAGTCAGTACAAACATAGTAATGTGAACAATCACTTACAATATTTACAGAACACACTGACTGGTGAACCCTTGACGGGTTGTTTTCCTTGCGGCCATTATACTAATTGTGATTATGTATGTAAATCAAAACAATTCTCTAGTAGAAATTGTGCTCTGGTTTATGACCTATACTTTTTTGCCAATTGTAGTAGTGATTGGCTTGTATATTTGGCCACATGCACTTGTGGCTCATTCTACATTGGACAAACTTCCCGTCCATTCAGACTAAGAATATCGGAACATATTAGCAATATTAAGAACAAAAAGGCTAATAATGCACTTTATAAACATCATTTGGTACATAAAACTGCCAAATTTTCTTTTATGATTATTGATATTATAAAAGGGAATTGATCCAACAAGACAGGTTGGCATTCTAATTTAAATACTAAAGAAAAGAAGTGGATTGTCAAACTAGGGGGATTATTCCCACCTGGTCTTAATGAACAATTTTAGGAAGAACCAATGAGCTCTGGGATGAGTATATTTAAACAACAATAATTGATTTATTTATTTCACACTGAGGAAGGCTGTGATATTGTCCAGCCGAAACCGGCCTATTTGTTGTTTTTCGTGTTTATTAATAAAAGTTTTTTCAGGTCACAGTATGCTGGCTCTATTTTTTGGTTTGCCGTCTATGGATGGTCATCATTTTAACATGCAGTTGACACATTTGGATGTTCTGATGGTGGCCTGGGTAATAATCATTGTAATAACAGCTCCACATAATACATAAAACAATGGTGATGTGAAATACTGTAATCTCACTGGGTCACACATGCCATATGGCTGAGTTAAATTCTGCTATATCTGACAGCTGTGAAATGCTGATTACACAATTAATTTAATATATTAGATTTTAAGTACTGAACCTACTATATGAGAATCTATGGATATTCTGACACAAGAGTCCACATGGTCATTATGGCTAGTCTGTAAGAAGGTATCCTTCTGTATAATAACAATAAGGCAATCCAAAAACTAGCCTATAAAAGCCTGACCTGGCTTTCACAAAGTTAAATCACCTGGCTGCAACTTTTGGCAAGAGCATAGGAGGTATGTGTAAACCGCACTATACCATACCTAATCAGGAGTCACCTCATAAAGATTAAAATATCTCTATTTACAAATTCTGTTTGAAGGCTACCTGTTAGGTCTTCCAGACCCAAGTTTGCAATTGCAGCTAGATGCATTAATTCATCAAATACTTTATGTAGGTACGAGACCTTAGTAATCAGGATGCACAAGACAGATATGCTGCCAGCTCATAGGTTCACTTGCAAATACAGAGACCAGCAAGGTCACATGACTCACATTCTAAATAAATCTATACACTGCATTCCAATTTTATTAGAAAATAAAGGCTATATATCCCTTAGACTATTTATTTATCCTTATTGACCAGGTTAGTCCCAGTAGGCCAGTAGCCTGTTTTCAGTGGAAGACCAGAGATGGTATTTATACTATTAGGTGAAATTTAGCCAGGGCATTGAGGAACCTTTCCTGCTCTTTTTAATAGGTGCTGTGGGATCTTTTACATCCACTTGAGCCACTCCCAACTCAAGCAGATGGAGCCCCGTTTTTGCATGTCATCTGAAGGACAACACACTCAGGAATGCAGCACCCCACTTATGCTGCACTGCAGTGTCAGAAAATGATCTACCTGAGATGGGAATAGAACCCACAGCTTTCTGCACCCAAGGCAAGGTGCAGCGGTAGCGTTGTCGCCTCACAGCAAGAGGTTCTCCCATTCAATTCTCGGCTGGAATGCCTTCTGTGTGGAGTCTGCATGTCCTCCCCGCGGTCAAGTGGCGTTCAAAAGACATGCGTGAATGGGCATGCCTTCGTTGAAGGTTGGGCATTGGGCTGGCACCTCGGCACCGTAAAAATCTACTGCCAATCATTAGCGGACAGAGTTCCGCTGTGGCGACCCATAACTGGGAAAAGCCAGAAGAAGAAGAAGAAGATATATACTATAATACGCTGTATGCATATACAAAGTTGGAATACTAAGGCCCCGAAGAAATAAAATTCCCATTAACTATTTAAACATCATATACAGGCACTATACTTGAGCAGTTTCTTGAAATGCCTTGCATATCTAATATAGTCTGCATTAGCTTTATATAATGAGTCATCATTTTTAGCAGCAGCACCGGAAAGCAAAGATTTCTGAACTACATTACCTGCAGAACTCTTGGCATAGCAAAAGACAATCTCACAGGATTCTCAGCCATCTCAAACAGCTCAGGCTTGACTGGGTAGCTTTGAAAAATGTCTGCAGTTTCTTCTATACAACTACATATCATTTTTATTGACTATGTAGGGTAGCATTGCCACCTCACAGCACGAGGTTCTCTCACTCTTTTTGGCTGGGGTGACTACCCTGTGGAGGCTGTATGTCCTTCCAGTGTTCATGTGAGTTTTCTCTTCATGCCTCTGTTTCCTTCCACATTGCAAAGAGATGCAGTAAATGTGGATCAGTGACTCTAAACTGCCTACAACTGTGAGTGCTTTAAGCATGAGTTGGTAGAAAGATCTGGTAAGCTACTTCCATTTCCCCTTTTGCCTTAAAAACTCTGCAGGTAGAAGTGGCCATCCACAGGGTCTCTTTCTAGAGATGGTTGTGACTCATAAGAGAGCAGGCGAGTGAGGATATAAGACCCTGGTGGTGCCCTGATACACGTGCCTACATGTGAGATTTCTATCAACAACGTTTATCTAACAGCACTCTGACTCTTTTCCTTTCTTTTAAACCATAGTAATTCTTTGCACTTCTGTCAAAGTATTGCTCTTGCCTGAGCCCAGCTTGAAGTTTGGTTTGACTAAAGCTCTGTCTACAGAAAACCTGGGTTCACTAAATGGCTCTGGCAGTAGAAGACCTGTGCAGGGTGAATCGGGGAGAGCTGCAACTGTCAGCTTGCCAATTCTGGGAGGGGGTTCTGGGGAGAGTGCAGTGCTCCAGTGTAAGCAGACATTTGCAGAATGTCTGTTGAATGCAATGATGCAAGCCAGTGAAAGTAGCACTAAAGGGGCATATGTGGGAGGGAAGATACACACACACACACACACACACACACACACACACACACACACACACACACACACACACACACACACACACACACACACAGACACACACATGCACACACATATCAGGAGGAAGGCAGTCGAGGCCCCACCTATGTTAACCACCAGGGTGTGAGGTTAAGGAATGGTTGGTGTAAGATGAAAAATGCCTCTAGCTTGTATCCAAGGAGGATGTGCTCTACTGTTTGGAGGAGCACCTGTCAGCTAGGACTAGATGGATAAATTATCCTTTGAGACTTAGTCTGGGGGATAAAACAGATTCACCAAGCTACATGGACAGAGCTTTCTAGCTGTTATCATGGCTGGACAGATAAGGTTGCCTATGGGCCTCAGTCTGGGAGCAAGCCAAGATTCACTTGGATGTGATGAGGGGTGCTTACCACTGCAGTGATCAAGAAGATGGTTGAGGTGTAGGCAGAAAGCAGATGGATCTCACTTCTACACAGGGGTTATCTGGCACAAGGGAGCAAATGGGCTCAAGTCTCAGAGGGAGACTTGACAGTCAGTAGACATGGAGAACAAAAAGGCACAAAGAAAAAAAAAGTATTGCATTTGCTTTAACTGTTTTTGCAATTAATTCTGAAGCCTGCACTCTGGTTCAATCCACCAACAAATTACAACACTTTGGCACATTGGATCTCAAGTCTTCTTCTACCTTATAATTATGAAGATGATAAACCAATAGCTTGCAAAAAAGTATTTTCCTAGTCTAAAATGCAAAATAAATATTCTTCAGATTTGCTGCATCTCACTTTTTTAGTATATTTTTCACTGTCTGGATCTGATGTTCTACACAGTGAAAGGTACATAGTTTGTTGGCCTATATTTTAGAGGTGGGCAAGCAGGAGCTCCCTTGAGCTTGGCTCCAGCCTGAGTATGAGCTTGGCTTCTGCAGCTTAAAGAGACAAAAAAGACCCGAGCCACAATCACAAGTTTTTTTTTTTTTTGAGTAACTGCTGACTGTTGATTCAGATCAGAGCTGCAGGCTGTGAGTGCTTTCTGGTAGGTCAGTACTGTATATTTAAGCATTGAAGTTGGCTAGAATACCAAACAGGGTGGTGCCACATGCCATATTGCTGAAAAGAAGATTTAAACATTTTTAACGGGAGGAGACTATTGCAAGACTTTGTAGTTGGGCAATTCTATTATAAAAAAAATTTGCATCTCCTTTTTAGGACAAGGGGTGCATTATTTCCTTTACCCCAGAATACTTGCCTGTTTCAGTGACAGAAAGAGAGATCAGGAGAGCTTGGAAAACACTACCAATGCTAAGGGCAGCATGACAGCATGGACAAATGTTTTTTGTGTTTCTTTTTTACTGAGGCAAGCCCCAGTGTCTCAATTGGCCCTGACTTTAGCTCATTGCTTTGACTCTCCAAAACCTAGAGAAAAGCTGAAATTATTTTTTTGAAACAAATCTTTTAAGGTAAGTTGGAATCCCAAGGAATATTACCTCCTCGTTTTGGTTTTCTTTTCTATGTATGCTACACAATAAACAATTTTACATCATTTTCACTGTCTGTCTTGACATGTTAGGCCACTATAAGGTTTGTCTTGTCCATTCTTTAATTGTGACGGAATTATGACTTACTTGCGATTAAATACTAAACTTTGCACATAACGGGTAATTCTTTGAAGGTAAAATATGGCTGAATTAATGGATGCAGATGCTTGCATTATCTGGCTACCTGGACATTATGGCTTCATGATGAAAGTCTGATGGTTTTGTGACTGAGTCAAAAAACAGTGATCACAAAACTTCAGAATTACTCAACTAGAATCCACGGCCAACGTTAGTATAATACAATTTTTTTTTTCAGTGCCAAGGCCCTCTGCATTCCCAAAGCAGGACTACTTCCCTATCTCCTGCTACTTATATATGCCAAGTCCAAGACTGCTCTGTCTTGGGGAAAAGAGAAATCCCAGAGATATCACAGTCCCTGCCTTCAGAGTGAAATTCCAGGAATTGTACTTGAGTGATTAATATGGGCTGTCAGTCACTTGTATGGTGATGTTAAGCCTGGTACCTGACCATTGTAGCTTCAATTAACATTGCATTTTTCTACCTTTTCTGGTAGCTTTCTTCAGTCGTTGTAGCATCTCAGGAGACACTGGAATTCGTGTCACAAGCCACAGAACTACAAAATCTATTTCCATCGATTCCTTCTCGCATCCGTCTATATAAGGTCAATTTAATCTGAGCCACATGTATCAGACTTCCCAGCTTCTATTATACACTAACATCTTATTTCTGATATACCAGCAACATCCTTTACAATCATGCAGGTGCTTTGTGCAAAAATGTAATTAAAATGCTTTGCAAAGGCCTATGCTCTGTCAATACTACAATATGTCTCCTATATACACAATCATGGAATTCTTGACAAAGACTACAGATAGCATTTCCTTTTTAATCTGCAAATATCTAGTCTGTGCATCTGTCAAAGCTCTTAAAGTATATGCATTCTGTCTGCCATCTTTCAGTGATACTGTCTGTTCTGTAAGTCAAAACTCATAAATCCCAGACCATGCCCTGCTGAAGTAGATTTCTTCCAAGTTATACCTGAAAAGTCGGGTGTGAACAGAGACATTGCACAATACGCAAGTATCGCATTAATATGGACGTGTCTGCTGGAGTCTGTTTATTTATAATAACACATGAGTATTTTGTTTGCTTCCAGATGTGGTGCATTGTCTGTAAGATGATCCTGGTATATCAAAAATGACAAACCAATATAACATTTTGCTTTATTCAGCTTCAGATCTTCAGTTGTAGGAGGTAATTACTTTTTGAAAGCTGTCTGGAACCAACCAAGTGCCAGACAGCAGTCACTGAAATCTGTATCTGCCCAATGATATGTTAAATGTGCACAGTTTACAACTTGCTTCATCTGGTTTAATTTGTCAAAATCCCCAGTTAGCATCCAGCATTGAAAAGAATTTTTCATTAGGCATAGCAGCAATCACTTCTAATGTTTTATGGACAGTGTGCTCCAAGACTCCATTTGTTAAGGTCTTGCAGGTCAGTGCGGATTCCACCTTTATCTTTCTTCACAACAGCCGCCATGCTTTTAACGAATAATGACACGTAGCTACTCCATGCAGTAGATCTCTTGCTCAGTTTTCGTAACTCTGTGTACTCTGTACAATGGCACAGCTTTTACTGACAATTTAATATAATTTTGTCCTCAATCAGAATGGACCCTCAAGCAAATCAGAATAGTTTGCCAGAATATCAGTCTTATTTTCAGTGCATTTCATATTTAGATTCTACATCTGCAGAGGTGCTAAGAAAATACATTTTTTGCAGTCTCTCTTTTTGTGCAAACTTTGTTTCTGAACAAGTTTTAAAAGTCCATATTTTATTCATTTCAGAGGCCTTTCTGCTCAATTCTGTTTCTTACTATGCCATTTTTAGCAAAACACTGTACTTATTCACACTCTGGCTGCCTGCTCGAATATTCAGACTGTCTCTGTAAATAGTGATATACTGGTTGTCTCAATAAACATGAATTATCATCTAGCCCACTCATAGTATCCGCTTACTTATCTCAGTTTATTAGATTCTTTCCACAGTGAATGTGGTTTGAATTTTATAATCCCCATCTGCACTGCCTTAAGTCTCTTAATCAGAAGTGTAGCAAGGGAGGAGCCAAGGGGGCAATTGGCCCATGCACAAAGTGTTAGAGAGCACAGTCCCCTTCGACCTCAAGGGCTCCACTACAAACTAAAAATGACTTGGAATGAAGATAAAGCAAATTTAAGAAGTTAATCTTGCCATAGACACTCATAAATCGACCTAAACAAGCTGATAAGGTATACCAGACTGAAAGATGACCAGAAACCTGCAAAGCAAGAATCTGAAGAATAAGGTATGATTTTACCAAAACAACCAAAAAGACTGTGAATCTCTGACTAAGACTTATCATAAACAATCCAGCCTTTATTACTACATGAGAAACTGTCAGAACCAGCCTATCTTAAGGATGTATGACAGAAATAATGATGTTTGGCTTGAATAAAGATAAATAAAGTGTAAATGCATTTTAGAAAAGGAAAATACAACATCGTAAAAATATAAACTATTTGACTGCAGGAAACATAAACATAACCCAAATATGTAGGCTTTGGCAGAATATATACCTGGCTAAGACTGAAAACATTTATTTTCTCTCTCTCCTCCCCTCATTTTCCTACTTCTGATTATAGGTGCCAATAACATTTTTTTTTCCTGGAATCTGCTATAGATTGGCACAGAAGTCTGTATAGGCACCGAAGTAGAGTGACTGGTTTACAAGGCATCCATTTTGTTCGGTGGACTCAACAAGATGGAACAACTTTTGCAACAGCAGTTACAAATTACTCAATGCCTCATTGCATTTTTTCAAGAGCAGGGTTTGGGAACTCAAAACGCCAATATTTTACCAAATAAAGTTGATATATCCTGAACAGAGACAGAGGAACAGCTTTACACATTGCACTCTACACCGGGTGCATCTGAAAACTGTCCGTCGGCTAGCAATGGTTCGAGGGGTTCTATTGGAGAAGGAGCATGTCAGTCAAAGAAAGGAAGCTACAGACAAGAAGTTCAGCCTCCGAACACCACTGCGAACGCTAGGGACAGGAAGAATGGCAACAGGATTACTAGTAACCAAGCTCTGGACATTAAGGGCATTAAAGATTTATTATTGGCACCGAGTTTTTCAACTGTGGTTAGAAATAACAAGGACATGGGCAAGTTGAACAAACAGTTTCAGGAGTTTCAAAAGGTATTAAAGAACTTTAAATAGATGGACAATGTATATTTAGAAAGATCGCTAGAGTTAAAACAAGTACCAAAAGGTCTTAGAATTTTTAAATGACCTTTTGGTTTTGAGCATGATAGTGAGTTGTTCAAGGAATTATTACAGTTGTATGACAATACAGGGATGGAACTAATGAAAGTAATTATCAAGAACAACAATATTAAATAAGCCAAGCTTAATGAAACTTTAGTAGTCTAGATAACAGCATACGAAATGATTTGTTATTTGAATTTAACAAACACCATTTAGATACCATTATTATGGACATGGATAGATTTGTTAATAAAGGTTTGGAGATAAAAAACAACAAAATTCATAGGGACACTAACGATTACAACCACAATAAAGCATATTCACTCTTTAAAGAGTTTAAACGTAACAAATACATTACTGAGAGAGAAGTGGGGGCACAAGGCCCAATAAATATAGAAAACCAAAACAAGGAACAAATTATGGGACATAACAACAGTCCAAGGACCAAACATGCTACAAATAACACAAACCAAGATAAGGTTTTTTTTAGAAGAACCGACTTTAAGGAGGTCAGAACGACTCCACAATCGACACCAGGGTCATTATCAACATCAACATTCGAACAGAGACACGACAAGATACAGGACACACTCATATTATTAAATTCAAGTGAGGGTATAAGAGATATTATTGTCCATAGTGAGAACAACAGAGTTCATGATTACAACATTGAAACTTTTGAGTCATGTGAGTTATGTACAAACAGCTATAACCTGGGCACACATATGACTAATGAAGGAGTTGTTGCACGGGCAATTTATGATGAATGTGTAGAATTTATTAACGACAGTGTCAATTCTTTGGATTTAATAGAGAATATTGTTTTTCATCAAGAATTACGTTGTTCAACCTTAATTGATGGTGGATTCACATTATATAATTACACAGATAAAGAATTTGGGGATGACTATATGACACTTTTTAAAAAAGGTTTTACTTTTATTCCCAATTTTAAACTAGATATTGGAAAAACCATGATTAATCTGAAATTATATACTAGATTACTGAATCTCAAAATGTTTTTTTCAGGTAATGTTAACAAGGTAGTAGAACCAGATCATGGCCACCTAAAATTGAAAAAAAGTAGTACGGAATATATTTCCATCAATGAGATAATCACAACAAATAAACATTTAAAGTGACATAAGGCCCCAGGACAGGATGGACTTACGTCAGAATTTTATAAAACTTTCACCCCCCCCAATTACTAAACTACTATACTATGTGCTAAACTATATAATAAATAACATAAATGATATTCACTTCAATGCCTCCAAAACTATTTTCATACTAAACGAACATGCAGACCCCAAAAACCCAGATAGCTATAGACCCATCTCCTTTTTAAATATAGATACAAAGATTCTGACTTCAATACTCGCAAACAGATTAAAAAACCTGATACAGAAAATCATTTCTCCAGAGTAATCTGGGTTAACACCACAAAGACAGACCAGCGACAACACTCTAATTCTCATTGGATGCATTAATATCTTTTGCAAATCAGAGGAATATTAATATCTATGCAATGGTAGTAGATGTCCACAAGGCATTTGACAGGGTCAACCTAAAATTTTTACTTCAAACATTACCTTATTTTGACAAACTTTTCAGTTTCATTCAGATCATCCAAATTCTCTAGCAATCCATACACATCCCTATATATAAATAAAACATGGTCAAATTGTATTATGATGAAAAACGGTACAAGACAAGGATGTCCGTTATCGCCCTTTCTATCCAACCTATACCTAGAACCCCTGTTTCTTTATATTAAACAAAACACATACCATAATCCCCCTCAACACATAACTTCAAAGTATATCTCACCGCCTTCGCAGATGATCTGAACATATACTTCACTACACCAAACTCAGACATAACCAAAATAATAACTGCAATTGAACAATTTTCAATTATGTCTAACTATAAATTAAACCTCAGTAAAACTAATATTTCCCCCTTAAAGCCACCCAAACTTATCTCATTAATACCACTAATAGATACAATAAAAATTAAAGAAGGAACTAAATATCTGGGAATGACTTTCTTCCAGAGCAACAAGGAAATCTACCAGCATAACATAACTCTTAAATGGCAAAGCGTAATGCAAGACTGTAAAAGATGGAATAACGTTAAGCTACCATTTTGGGCCAAAGTATCAATAATCAAAATGAACATTTTACCTAGACTAACATATATATATTCATGACATCACAGATAACTATACATAATACATTTTTCAAACAAATTCATACCTTCCTAGAAAAATTCATATGGGAACCAAAAAAAAAAAAGAATCTCATATCAGAAACTAACACTTCCCAAGAGCAAAGGGGGTCTGAACCTGCCAGATTTTAAAACTTATTACTCTATTATCAACACTAACAGAATACTGAGAATAGCAGAACATAACCCGACAATGAAAACTTGGTCACCTCCTTGGGTGACAATATTCTATAGATACATTAAAGCACTAGGCATCAATCCCAAAGTGCTTCTCTTTTTGAACAAAAAAGATTTACAAACCTAGAACATTAAAGATCCCTTAAAACATTCTATAAATATAACACAAAAACTCTTTCATTCCTTAAACCTTGGGCAAGCTATAGTAACACTACAACCCCTCCATAAAAATCCAAATCTAAAAATAAATAACAAGATGCTAGACCTTGACTCTTTTCCTCGATTAAAGGACAAAATAATCCATGATATCTACCCATACCTTAACTGTACAACCCATGAAATGAGAAGTACCCAAATCATATATAATAATTCCAAGACAAATAAAAGAGTTGTGTTCTAGCTAACTCCAAAACTTTACTATACTTAATAGTGACATGGAAAACTGTACTCTGCTTTGGAAGACTATTCTTACAACAAAGAAAACAATATCTAACTCATATAAAATGATAGGTAAAATCAATTTTCAGAAGGACCTACTTTTCTCTAACTACTGGAGAAAATTAAAACCATCCATAGATGACCAGCAAATAAGCCATGCAATACACTGAAAAGTATACCCCATAAAAAAACTGTCATACACACAGCTCATGATAAATAATAATGCATATTTCACAACCGCAATACTCCACAAATTCAATGCATCCAAATCACCATACTGCCCACACTACAAGGACCAGGTAGCAGACCTAATGCGTATATTTTGGAGTTGCAAATGTGTGTACAAACTCTGGAATTCCTCAAGATATAACTGAAAAAAATGGCATATCAAACATCAACACTAACATGGGAATTTACCCTTCTGCATATTAGCCCAGCTAACATACCAGGAAAACAAGCGAATATACTTATAATAATTTTCTTACTAATGAAGCTATACATAGCTGTCAAATGGTTAGACCCTACAAATATATCTTGGGAGGGATTAAAAAAATAGCTATGAAACATCTTTTAGCCCATAAAATAGTAATGGATAAAAGAAACAAAAATATAAAAGCCTGAGAAATTTGGGAACAAACCTTTAACATCATATTAGCATAAAACATCATACATACTACATAGTAGCAAGGTACAAAGGAACCTAGAAATATACATACGATCACACAGTCAAACTATGGACTTGAAATCCTTACTGTATGCGCTGTTTTTATAACAATGAAATTCAATGAGAAAGCATCTTTGTATATAGTGTAAATAGATGTTTTATGACCTACACGTTACTATATTGACTACAATGTATAACACTCACTGATGGTCATGCTGTAAAAATGGAAATTGTGTTTTATATAAATGAAAAAATGAAAATAAAAATTATTGAAAAAAAATTATTTCTATTGGTTGAATCCTTTTTAAAAATGTACTAATTTTAATGGAGTGTTGTCTGATGAAGCAGTCTTGAAGTACTGTAAAAGCGCTAACCACAAAATAAATATTTTTTGCTTCTTGAAAAAAAAAAAAAAAAGAAATGTTGGAGTGTAGATCAGTTGAAGACCTCTTTAGTTGTTTTCCTCAGTGACAGAGAAACATTAGAGGATGAGAAGTCAGCCATCTTGGACTAAGCCAAGCATTTAAGATGCTGGGTCTGCAGAAAGGTTGAGACTGGGAAAACTCAACCTAAGGGTTTTGGGAATGAATGACTGATAAGAGCAAAATTTGTAATCATGTTCCAGTCATACCCAAAAAAGACATTTGGTATGCAATTCAGGATCTGTCTGCTACACTCACACTTACCCCTTCTAGCTGACATCTAACAACTTTCAACAAAAAGCATAAGTAAAAAGGAAAGTTCCCCAATGGGAACATATCTGTATAAGTGATCGAGGCAAACAAATGGCAGTCAGACGGATACACAAACTCCATTTGGGCTGTGGGTGAGATAGTCTGAAGATCCACTCTGTCCGCCTGTATTCCCCAATGCATACGAGATGAGGTCATGCATCAGACATGCGACCTTGAGAATGCATAGCTTTGATACCCTGGAGAGATGGTAGCGTGACACTGGTAAGTTAGGAATACTGCAACAGTGATTTCAGTCAGGACAATTTGGCATCACTCAGTCAATTTTCAAGGGTCATTCTGACTTGAATTCCACCCTAATTTTAAATGACAAGACCCCTGTACTGCTTCAAGATATTCTTATGATATATATTTCATAATAACTCACTCTGAAAACCTCAGTATTATATTGGTATGTACAGCTTAATACCTTATATGGAATGTAGACGAGAAAATCTCAAATATGGACATGCCTCTCAGAGCATGTAAAACATGAATCTTTTGCTATAGCAAGTAAAATGACATATGAAACTACTTTTTCTAAGAAAAGAACATTTTCAGTTCTCATTTTATATGAACATACATATAATACGATATAGTTTGTCAGCTTGAAAAAATGCATATTTGTTTCTGTCTATCTATCTATCTATCTATCTATCTATCTATCTATCTATCTATCTATCTATCTATCTATCTATCTATCTATCTATCTATCTATTTATCTAATCTATCTAATCTATCAATCCATCCATCTATGTTTTATTTTTGTGCAATGAATGGCAAATCCAAAGCAGTGAAATGGCTACAGAAGACTACTGATGCTATCTGGTAATTAAGGACCATTTTGTATAACAGTACAAAGTATTATAGCAACTTTCTCAGATTGATACCTCATGACTCAGAGATACAAACTGCATTTAAGTTTTTGCTCAGCTGTAAGACATACACACACACACACACACACACACACACACACACACACAGCTTTATCTTCTTGTAATGCAGTTTAGTGGCCATGAGTCTAAATGTAGGTGGGGTGGGGTCATAATTCCTCTGATAAATGCTTCTCCATTCAGGAGAAATAAGCTTGTTTTTTTTACGTCTAATAAAATGACAACTCAGTGAAATAGTATTCAGTCCATTATTGCACTCAGTGCTGAGCAGAACTTCATCACAGCACTCCTAATGAAAACTAAATGTTATTTAGAATGTCAAACCGTGGCAGCAAAGGCACATGAACTAAAGCCACTATCGCCATTCAGTGAACGGCTATACCTTGTCCATCCTTGAGATTTTACTGCAAATCATAGAGCACTTTTGACATTATGAGAACTTAATATAAATATCTTCTGGACATCATAGCCTCAAAGTGGAAGCAAGGCATAGTGCCAGACTGTGACAATAAAAGCCCTCTGTAATGCTGGTTTTACTTGCTGTATGTAACAGGCTATATGTCAGTTCCCTGAAGGCAGTTTAGAATAAAAAAGGTCAGAGACTTCTAAGAAGATACTTGGGTAAAAATGGCATACATTGTGAGAAAGAATTGAAACAGTGTGCTACCACTGACCGTAAAGGAATCAGATAAATATAATGACAATATTGCTGTTTAACAGACATTGTGCCTACTCAACAAGCCATATCAATAATCATTCAGAAGTGACCCTGTTACTAGCATTTGCTTTCACCCATCACCTGCCACTAAAAATGATACCCACATTCTCCATAGTACTAATGTCTCATGCAGAAAAAATTAAAAATGGCACCCTACCCCAATGTCGACAGCCATACAAATTAAATAAAAAAATACAAAGTATATTTGTGCTGTGGGCAGTGTGTATTGTTACTAGTGCTCACAGATGTATCTGGTTTTCTGCCAGGAAAAACTGAAAGAACAACCAATCACAGCAACGTACTTCAATATAGAGCTTTTAAACATTAAGTTCAAGCCACACCTTCCACCAATCCACAGCAATGGTCACTTTAATGTAATCAGCTTTAGCCTACCATTTGTTTTCTTTTACCAACTCCATCCCACAGTTTTCAATCTTCTACCCAAAAATACTAATTCTGACGATATGAAACAAAAAGCAAATCTGGAACATTTACAACCAATGTCATCTAGGAAGGTCACAGTATTGTTAATAAAATAACTGTTTCCACATACTTACAAAAAATAATCTGATGAACTAATATGATTTGATATTATTTTTTGTGGGTGTTTATTTCAAAATAAATATAGTGAATATGTCATAGACTCTTTCAATGTGGAACACTATGGACATGTTTACAGTCAAACTCACAGACTGAAGAATAGTGTTCTAAAGGGGTACAGTTGAGAGCTATGCTGCCTCCTCATCTTCACAGAGACAGCCACTCCTGGTTACCGATTGTGATACCCAAAAGTAGTAGAAAATAGACAAAGAGACATAGTAATGTATTTCAAGTCACTGCTTTGATGCTGAAGGTGCAGCTACAGCACCCACCATTTTCAATGTCTCAGATCAAGAATCAGGAGGAAAGCCAACAAATAACAGCAGAAAAAGGGCCACATTTTATTTATTTATTTAACATTTGTTAACCGGGAAAGTCTGACTTGGAACAAAGCCAACTGTCAGCAGAGGCTCAGGGAGAAATGCTCCAGATGCATGCCTTTGTAATGTGGGAGGAAATCGAAGTACCCGGAGGAAACCCACATAAATGCAGGGAGGACATGCAGACTCCACACAGAAGGCACCCCAGCCGAGAACTGAACCGGAGAACATCTTGCTGTGAGGTGACAACGCTACTGCTGCACCACTGCACCGTCCGATATATACTTAGAATGTTTTCAGAATAATAAGCTTTGCATTACAAAATCTGAAACACGTTTGTCATTGTTTAGTGGCTGTAGTCCATAACACAAACTAGAAATCCACAGGTTTTACAAGAAACAACCCACAACATTTTACCTGAAAGCCCCACTTTGTTATAAGAAACAGACCATACATATAATAAAGAAATCAGGGAGAGTTGAGAACTATGCCCTCTGTGTACACAGTTCTGTGATCATCAATTACAACAACTTGTATGACTGATATCTGCTTAAGATCAAATGACTGAATAAGTTCATAGTTAATGGCTCCGAAATGTATCTCAGCTCATAGCTGTCAGAACTATGCAATGTAACCCACTGCAACTCATTACAACTCATCTTTGCCCTCTCAACTTCTTACTTCAAAAACATCATAGAGAAAACCCAAATCAATAGCAAATTTTAAACATTTCTATTATTTGCTTAGAAAGTTTTTAGAATAATAGGCTTTGCATTAACAAACATTTTCTTCTTCTTTCGGCTTTTCCCGGTTAGGGGTCACCACAGGAGATCACCTGTCTGCTCAGGATTGGCAGTGAAGTTTTGCGGTGTCAAGTTGCCAGCCCAGCGCCCAACCTTCCACGGAAGGCACACACACACACACACACACACACACACACACACACACACACACACACACACACACACACACACACACTCATGCCTAGGGCCAATTTAGAGTATCCAATCCACCTACAGCATGTCTTTGGGATGTGGGAGGAAACCAGAGCACCCGAAGGAAACCCACGTGACCACAGGGAGGACATGCAGACTCCGCACAAATCCACCCCAGCCGAGGCTCAAACCTAGATTGCAATCCAAACAATGTGCCAGAAAGCTACAAATTTTACAATGGACAAAAATACCTATACTATAAACATCTTTGCTGAAGAATTTTGGACATAGCCAAAAAAATGGGGGGACAATTTTTAAAAGTTATTTTATATATTTGCTAACCAGGAAAACCCACTGGTCAAAATGTTCCTTCCCTGGGGCACTGTCTGGTTAAGTGACTTGCTCAAAGTCATACAGTAGGAAAATGGTGGTGAAAGGATTCAAACCTGTAATTTTGTCTACAGGAAGTAGTTCATTAACAGCTCAGAGCCTTAAGTACCATGCAACTGTAATTCATTTTAAATGTTTGCATGGACATACATTTTCTGAACAACAACAACTATGGAACTCTAATGACAAGCATTATTGACTGAATATAATTCTCAGAAGAAATTATTATGTGAAGGCTGTGAACAAGGAACATTTCCAGGATATAATTATTAAAGCTGAAAGGACAGTATGTGTAAGAATATTATATCCAGATCTGTTAGGAGTTCTGAGTTTTGTTATGTTCGAATGGCTTGGAAGAGTAGATTGGAATTTGATCATCTTCCACAAAGGGAGATTTGAACTTCTTACAAGTTGTGTTTAGAGGGATCTCAAGTAATCATTCCATGGTAACGAGGAACAGCTGCATAGGAAGAAGTCAATTCTTGTCACACTGTTACCAGTAAATGAAAGTAGCAGGTGGTAAAGTCTGGAGGCCAACGCTATATGAAGAAATTGGAAGTATGTGTAATGAGTGTGCGTCAAACCTGATGGAAGAGAAACTGCCTAG
Source organism: Protopterus annectens (assembly GCF_019279795.1). NCBI lineage: Eukaryota > Metazoa > Chordata > Ceratodontiformes > Protopteridae > Protopterus > Protopterus annectens. Next base: position 131,042,774 of record NC_056745.1, read on the forward strand.
ACAGGACCCAATGCAACTTCAAGAACCTCTAGGTGGGTGTTGGAAAAGACTACACAGATGTTGCAGAGCTGTTCATAAATAATATATTCATGAATATAGTGGCTACATATTCTCTGCAAGTAATCAGTATGGTGGAAATCATAGCTCAAAATAGTGTTCATTTTTAAGAAGATTATTTGTTGCTTATCATGTTTCTGAATTTACTTTTACTGAGAATGCACATCTGAGATTAAGGTGAAGTAAAGGGGCTGGATGCCCTGGGCTCAATCTGTCATGGGGGGTGATCAGCAGGTGAGATAGTGCATTGTTTCACAAATGAATGCTGATACCACCTATGTGATCACAGCTGAATTACTCAGTGAATGAGTATGTGATAGTAAATGTAACAAGCACTTTGTACAGTTATAGGAGTGTTTTGTTTTTTTGTTTTTTTGCCTTTTCTTGTTCTCAAATTAGAGTTGGGTGGGTTCCAGTTTGGGGAACTGGATAGAGTATCAGATGACCTAACTACAGTACGAAGTAAGAAGTGTTGACTAAATGAAACAAATCACAGAAGGTTAAAAAACACGCACATTGTCTCACCTTTTGTCCCATGAGTATTAATAGTGGTACAGGGGTCTCTATCATTTAATAGTGGTACAGGGGTCTCTATCATTTAATTGAATGCTTATTTAAACAAATACCTCTTTCTCAAACCCTTTACCTCAAACTATCTCTTCATCAAGCGTTTAATCGTCAAAGTAAAACTCATTGAGCACTTTTTGTTGGCCAGCACCCAGAACTGAACTTGGTTTTGTATTAATATAGTACATCACAGAATGTGCAGTAGCAAGTCATGCCTCACCTCTGCCCACCATCCAATTATTGGTGAAAGCAAAGTAATATTCATACAGATGGTAGCATGAATATTCATTATCTATTAGTAGTTTACCCTTTTTCTCAATGTAATACGATCTCGGAGTTGGTATATTTAATTTGTGGGGGTGCAGGGGGCATAGCCCTCCCCTGCAAAAGTGATGTAAAAAATAGTTACAGTTTTTAACATCTTAATTAATAAGGCTATGCCCACTTTTACATACACTGGATTGTGAGGTACTATATTGATACAAAACCTAAAAATATTACAATTAAAACATTTAAACTATAAATTTTATTTTTAAAATATACTGAATTTTAAGCTTTAATACAATGCTAAGCTGTTGAAGATATTTGCATGCTCTGTAGCTGTTCAGTGACGTCATATGTAACACTTTTTTTAAGTGGCCAACTAAAATTATCTGATAATGTTATATTCGATGATTATAGTCTTTGGCAAACTAGTAGTTAGAGGAAAAGGGTTCAATAAAGAGGTATTCATTTAAATAAGCACTTGATTAAGTGATATAGACTTGTGGTACAGAGTCTATGCAATTGACTGATAGTGTACCATTCCAGAAGTAGGCTACCTCATTCAAAAGAACATTATCACGTGGACACTAAAATACTTTAGTTACCACAGTAAAGCTAATGAAGTGTAACTTAAAAGCTTGTAATGTGCATTCAACTGTGACATAAGTGCAAGGTCTTCATAAAATGAGCTGTTAGACAGCTATAAACCATGAGTGAGTGGGTGTGTGTGTGTGTGTGTATTAGTCTGCATGTGTATTTTGTGTGTGTTGTGCTCATTCTGTGCTCAAGTAATTTATAGGTTCATAGGTAGTAGGTCATCAAGCAGTCCAAGAGACTATTAAGGAGCCTAGCCCTAATCCCCTGTTCCTTGAAACCACTATCTGATTAAGTGACTTGTTCAAGGTCATACATTAGGGAAATTAAGGCTGAGACTTGTTTTTCCCAGCTGAATTCTGCTTATATCTTTATTCGGTTCTACTTCATATAATTGAAAGCTCATAACATCTAATTGCAAAACAGCGATACCAAATGATTGTAAATTCATACTATCTAAACCTAATAACATCAAATCTCACAACATTGAAAATGTATAAAACCGAGTAGTGTATCATCAAACATGTAAATGTTATAGTTTATTCTGTTAATCTGTATATAGTGTTTATTATGCCACTCTGTGCGTGTGTTTGAGCCATACAGGTAGTGATTTAGACATTATGTGTACATTCTTTATGCTGATCGTGATACAGTGGGGTTAGGAAATTAACTTTTTCCCACTGTAGTGCGATCTCGTAGTTGGTATATTTAATTTACGGGGGGGGGTGCAGGGGGGCTTGCCCCCCCGCAGAAATGTAGTAAAAAGTGTGTGGGATGTTATTTATATTTGCTTTGTAGTTTTCGATGTTGTGAGATTCGATGTTATGAGTTTTAGATGTTTTGAGTTTTCGATCATTTGGTCTTGTTGTTTTGCTTTCGATTATATGAAGTGGAACCCTTTATTCCCAAATTTTATATCTAACACATAAATTTAATTCACTGTAAAATATATACCCCTATCTTTTACTACATCACCTAAGCCTTTAATTTTTCTTTATTTAAAGCCATCCCTATCACATCTAGACACACATTTGTGCAAATTATTTCTTTTTTTATCCAAATTTTTTTCTTTTTTGCAATTATTATAATGTCATCTGCATATGTTAACAGAACTGCAATTATTAACCCTTCAGGTATTATATACCCCTCTTTCATTCTGTAATTTATTTCACATGCTATCACATGCATAACTAATGCAAAGAGTATACATCTCTTTGAACATCCCTGTCTTACACCACTCTTCCAACTCTCCACTCTTAACCAGCCTTTTACAATTACTATACCTTGACACACAATTTCCTAACTTTCTCACATATTATATTCCTTTATTTTTACCCATAAGATTTTGTGTCTATTTGTGCCAAACACCTTATTTAGGTCTCCTGTCATGATTTTTCCTTCTTCTTTTCTATTCATAATATCATCCACAATTTCTCTATCATTAATAATTCTTGACAACCCTTCCCCTTTATGCTATATATACTATCTTCCATAATATTTTCCATTTTAGTTTCAAATCCCTTTTGTATTATTTTTATATAGATCTTATAATCATTATTAATCAATACTATTGGTCTCCGTTTTTTAACCGTTTGCTATCTACCTTCTTCCATATGAATTTCAGAATTTCACTACATAATTCTTTATACATAATCCTTTCACTTAACCATTCATTCAAAATCTTAAAAAATATTGTTATTACCATTCCCTTCAGTTTTGTACATTTCATACCATATTCCATCTGGTCCTGCAATCAAATTTATACTTACTTGCCCTAATACTTTATCCTGCTCATTTTAGGAAATCTCCTTTTCCAAGTCTTTATTCTTTTGTTCTGTTAACTCTTTTACTTTACATGTTTTTTTACTACCTTCTTTTTTCTTTAAACATTTCTTGTACATGTTATACTACACTAATCATAATCTTTTCCCGAGTTCCTTCTACTTCATCTTTTACATGTTTTATTTCTCTCATTACACTACCATCTTCCTTTACTAATCTGCTTAAGTAACTCAATATTTCTTTGATTATTTTTTCTTGCAAAAATATCTTTGCTTGTATAACAATTCTTGTTTTTTTTTCTTGATTTCTTAAATATAATACTTTTTCATTGTCAAAGTACTTTCTTTCATTATCTTCTTAATCTTTCAGTGCATTGTTATATGTTGCTTTATACTTTTCTCACATCATATTGTCACTGTAAAGAACATTTTTAATGTTTTTCCTTAAATATCATCCACCATTCATACCATTTTTATAAAATGTCATCATAGTAATATGATATTTCTAGAACCTTATTACTAATCTTGTTCCTTCTTCACTCCATGCTTTCTAATTTATTCTTTTTATTCCTTTGCCTATTTTATATATTCCTTGTTTTCCTTTATCTCTAACCATATTGCCTTACCATGTTTATTTTTTTATTTTGCTTTTTGATGGGTTCACTATCATTCCCTGGAATGCACTATCCTATCCAGACAGGCAGATGTGACGATGCTAATGCAAATCTGAATGAGCTTTTTAATGTTTACTGTAGGCCTCATTAAAAAACATGCTGCTTTTAGAACTTATTGATCTATTGAAAATGACATATTGGCAACTGTGTTTTTTAATATGCATATAACTCCCAAGTATCCAGATGGACTGAAAAACTGATGACTACTATATTATACCAATACTACTATATTATACCAAAACTCCACAGCAACTACTGGAAAGAACACCACCTCCAGGTATCCTGTGAAGACACCTTACCCTCAACATGCCCTTCAGAGCGTCATTCCCCTTAATAAAAGAAGGCTCAGTGTACGTAGCATGATACTATAATATCTGATTATATATCACAATTTTTTGCTTAACTATTTAGTATTACATCTTGCCTCCCACAAGATAGCAGCCAACCGCAGCCTGCTCGTACCCATTGCCCCTCCCCAGTTTTCCAACTTTTCTCTCCTAATTCCTTAACTAGATTTAATATTGTGAAGTATTATTCCCTGCTGCCATTTCTCCTGTCACCACTAGGAGGCACTATACACCTAAACTAGATTGTACTTTGATATTATTGACCCCCTGGCTAAGAACATACTTAGACCCTTTTTCTTACAGCTCCTCTTACCCTGTTTATTCTTATCCTTTCCTGACTCACCTCACATATTTCTACCCTTGTCCATTATACTTTTTTCCTGGTTTTAGAGTATAAACTCTCTATAGCAACACTAACCTCTTAGCTGTAGTCTCTTTACAGCTACAGATTGTTTTTTCTCACTGTGGCTTGTCCACCCTTTGGCTCTACCTGCTCTGTTCATCCTGCGGGCTCACTCCGCTCCCCTACCCTGCCCCCAAATATCACCCGCCCCCAGAGCCTCTACATTTAACCCTACAAAACCACACCCACAGTCAAATAAACCTATCCCACTACAGCCCACACTATCAATCAAACTCCCACACCCCTAGCAATCTAAACATTACCTCCTACTTTTAACCACGACATATCTCAAATCATCCTTTCCCACCCTTCACCTCACCAAACTACTATCCTTAACGGAAACAAAATTAAATTCTTCTTAACTTGTCTTTTGCTCACCCTCACTAACAAACCTCACAATATGCCACCATACCTCATCTACACTAAATAGCAGTTACCACAGCACAAACATATATACCATACCACACACACACACACACACACACACACACATCTTTCCCCATTAGTGCTACACTTTTCAAAGACAGCCAAATGCTACACATACATAAATTCCAACTAACAACAACAAATACCACTAAACTATCAGGTGTATACTACATAAAAATAACATATAAAATAAAACACACATAACTACTTGCAAAACAACTGCTCACATCACGAGACATACACTCAAACCCAGGACCCAACAATACCTTACTCCCACCTAGACATAAATCAGACCTACTTATCATTAACATCAATATAAGAAGCATAACAAACTCCCTGATCTGCATGCATTTATAAAGCATTACTCCCCAGATATAGTCACAATTACAGAAACCTGGTTAAAACCCAATGTACAAAACGAGGAAATTCTCCTACCAGGCTACAACATACTAAGACATGATAGAACAAGTAGAAAGGGAGGAGGTGTAGCCATATTATTTAAAAACACTCTCAACATAAAACCCCTCAATAACTCAATTCCTTCATTTCAAAATGCCAGAATGTTAATCTCAACTCTTCCCATTAATGATACTAAAAAAAAAATTAACATCACCTGTTGCCATATCCCACCAGGCAATAATTGCTCCACCATAGAAGAGATCTTACAATAGACCTTCGATAAGCTCGCACAGGAATCAATTCTATTATGTGATCTAAATACAGACTGGTTAGCCTGCAACTCCAATATCCCTACAAACAATATAAACCTCTATGGCTTTGCACAGCTCATCCAAGAACCAACTAGAATAGATAAAAAATCCAATAAGCAATCAATCCTAGACTGGACACTAGTTAACTGCTCTAAAGAAAAATATCTCTCCGGATGTCTTTCAGACAGCCTAAGTGACCACCTTCCCACATTCCTACAGCGAAGGCACACAAATCCCTCAAACCCTATAATCTTTAGGCAAATTAGAGATGAAAGTAATCTGAACAGTGAGAATCTCAACCATATCCTAAAACATTGTAAATGGGACCCACTACTAATGTTAAACTTAGACCAAGCAGTTGAATACTTTAATAACACTTTCATCAATGTTCTCAAATCAATAGCACCCATTAGAAGAATCAAAGTAAAAACAAACTATGCACCATGGCTAAGCAGGCACACAAGAGCCCTTCTAAAAGCCAGGGATAAAGCATGGAAAACATGGAAAAGAGAAAAGACTAACTCATCCAAACAAAACTACCAAAAACTAAGAAACCAAGCAAAAAAAAAAAAAACATTACTAGATAGACAAAACTACTTCCTTCATCTTCAAAACAAACACAGTAAAAAACCCCAAAAAGTTTGCCATGCCATCAACCCACTACTTAAACTAGGCAAAACATCCACACCAACTCCAACCACTAACAACAACACTGCAGATATTGCTTCCCAATTTAACCACCACTTCACAAAAAACATTTTATCTCTCTCTACACAAATCTCCAAAAACAACCCGCCCCAAACCAACCCACCAAAAATACCCCAGCCCTCACCCTCTCACCTGCCCCTACCACTACAATCAAAAACTGCTATTAAAACTTAAACCTACCACCCTTGCTGCAGACAACCTACCAGCCAACTTCTTAAAAATAGCAGCTGATTCACTATCTTACCATGTTTCTATCCTTATAAATCGATCCATTCAAGAATCCTACATCCCACAATTATGGAAAGTATCATACATTCTCCCCCTTCATAAAGCTGGAAGCTCTTATGATTTTTCCAGCTACCATCCCATAGCTATCCTACCTCCCTTAGCTAAAATTTTGGAAAGATGCATTCACTCTCAAGTGATGCAGTTCTTGAATACTAACAATCTCCTCTCTCCCACACAACACGGTTTCCGCCAACACCACAGCACCACTACTGCCTCTCCTCTCTTTCACAAACCCAATTAACCAATACAGAAATAACAACAACTACGTCTCAGCAATATTCTTAGACCTATCTAAGTATTTGACATGGTATCACACCCCTTACTTCTAGACCCCCTGACCTCCCTATCCTTTGCTCCATCTACCATAGCATGGTTTAAAAGCTACCTAGCAGACAGACAACAGTTTTTACAATGGCAAAACAAACTATCTCCCTTACTCCCAACCACTGTAGGAGTCCCACAAGGTTCAGTACTGGGTCCACTACTTTTCACGATATTCACCAACAACCTCCACAGGTCCTCCCAACATGCCACTCTAATACAATATGCAGATGACTCGACTCTCATCTGCACAGCGCCATCTCTCACTACTCTGCAAAAACGTACCCAGGAATCCTTTACCTCAGTAGAAAGTTGGATCACCCAGATCCAACTTATACTCAATCCAAACAAGACCAAGTTACGCATATTTGCTCCTAATAAAACTAAAACCACCCAATCCCCTTTTACAATCACATCCAATATTGGCACTAACATTTCCCCTACTGACAACACCAAACTACTAGGAATAACTATTGATAATAAACTGCTATTTGACACCTATATATCACTAACAATCAAAAAAGTCCATAAAAAATGGGTACCTTATATAGACACAAGAAATTCCTATCTGATCAAGCACGCATCACACTCGCCCAAACTCACCTTACTTTCTACACTCATGTATGCTGCACCTATCCTTACCAACCCTAGAAAACAGGATCTTGTACAACTAGAGTCCTGCTATGATAAAATTGCAAAATTTGCTAACAACTGTACCTACAAAACCCATCATTGTCAGGCACTAAAAGAACTCAAATGGTTAGAACTCCCCCAACTAATTAACTATCAACAACTGATACTAGCCTACAATATAGTAAGACATCCTGACAAAACCCCATCCCTAAACAAACTCCTAACCCAGTATACAACAAATCGCCCCCTCTGCTCCTCAGAAAAATCTCTCCTCTGTATCTCTAAAGCCAATAACTCCACAGGAAAAGCTATTTTCTCCCACAACATTGCCAGAAACTGGAACATCCTCCCCACCTCTCTGACCTCAGCTCCCTCAACTGTACAGTTCAAAAATTCTCTCAAGTCACACCTATTAAACTCTTGGTTGTGCCCATCCATCACATAAGACAGTGCTCTGTAACTGCATAAAAGAATTGTCGATGCAGTCCCTTAATGTTCTACTGTAAACTCAGTAATTCCCACTGCAGCAATGATTAATGCAGTCTCCTATTGTTCTGCTATAAACTCAGTAACTCCCACTGCAGCAATGATTAACGCAGTCTCCTATCGTTCTGCTACAAACTCAGTAACTCCCACTGCAGCAATGATTAATGCAGTCTCCTATTATTCTGCTACAAACTCAGTAACTCCCACTGCAGCAATGATTAATGCAGTCTCCTATTGTTCTACAAACTCAGGAACTCCCACTATAAAATGTAATTCTCTTTTTCGGGTTAACTCTTAACTCTTGTCTTCCTACTAGTAAAGTCATCTTTCACCAGTATCTGCTTGTTTTCTGTTATACACACAGAAACCTGTTTATCATAAATGGAAGCTGATATAAAAACATGTGTATTTTAAATGTAAGTGATTGTTGACCTGTACTAAAAAATAAGGTGTACATAAATATGTTTATTATTAATCTTAAATAATGTAGAGCATTACCTACAATGCACGTTTATCTCTTCTGTATAAGAATTTGGAGCTTTTCTCCCCCAGGCCTCCGCTGTAAATGGACTCACGTCCAGTTGAACTATCCGAGTTAACAAATGTAAATTCAAATAAAATAAATAAATTATACTACATAGATTTATAAATGATTTAAATATAACAATAACAAGACATTTTTCTACGTTTGATAAGTTTAATAAAACAAGACATGATTTTTTTATGTTATTTTAGTATTTTGAGCATTATACCAGCAGCTTAAGGATTAAGGACAAAGGGCAATCCTAAATTCCTGAAGGGTACTCCCCTTAGCCCCTCCCATAACTGAGGCATGCTCAGGGGACATAGTTAAGATTACTGCCCACCCTACATTGTTCATGATAAATTACAGCTCACTTGAATACTGTCTCAGAAAGTGGTCATCTGCTTAAGTGCATTGAATAAAAGACTAATCCAGAAGGAATTGTCTCCAGGCTTCTTTCTTTCTTTGACCAAACCTAACCTGCTGGAAAATATCCTAGCAAGTAACTTTGCTCCATAGCGGCCAGACAAGAAAAATACCATTGCTTCACCATGGAAGTTAAAGTGGCCCCACTAACTAGAACTGAGCAAAAGAAAAGGGTTCCTCAGTGATACTTCTAATCAGAGACATGAATAGCTCCCATGGCCCTTACAGGTAACCTGAGGATGTTTAGCTTTACATCTTATAACTTCTAACATTTTTTTCTTATATCAGTTCCTTTACTTTTTTATGCTTGCCTCTAAAATCACAATTAGAACCTCCTGTTATTATAATAGTCATATTTATCACTACATAGTCTAAAATCTGATGAAATAAGCTTTCCCTTGCTTTACAATTAGTATAATCATATAATGTTATAATTCTACATGCTGGTTCTTTCCATTTTAAATCTACGATGGTTAATCTTACCATTTTTGCCAAAGTTACATCTAATATCTTTACTGTATTTCTACAGGATATGGTTATTCCAGAATATCTGTTATTTCCTAAATTCCTCCACATACTTTCTGTATTTGTAATAAATCTTGTGTCTTCTAATATAATTACATCTACACTACATGTATTACACTACTCCAAAATCGTTAGTCTTCTTATTAAATTCTTAATACTATTCACATTTACAGAAGGCACTCTAAAATTTTTATTTTCCCTGTCTGTTAGATTCATGGGTTGATAAGCTCATAGCTAATTAGTAGGCTAGCTTTCGTAAGAGGCCATTCTAAACCTAACCAATTTCCTTCCCAAATGTGAGTCAAACACTTTAACCAGTACACCACCCCCAATAATTAGCTGTAAATGTTCTTTTTCACCCATTCCCTTCCTTTTTCCTTTTGTACTTACCCCTCACATTTTCCTTTTACCCTTTTACCAATACAATTCTTTTTTCTCTTACTACCTCACAATTTATGTCTTCTTCTGCACTTATTTCAAAACCTTCTTCTATGTCCTCGTGATCATTTGTTCTCATCTAATTTTACTTGATTTCGACTATTTTGGAGATTTCTTCTCTTCGTTTTCCTCACTTTCCTTTTCAGATTCCTTATCCTTATTTTCATTTTTGCAATCCATCTATAAATGTCCACTTTTGTTACATTTATAACATTTCAATTCACGTTTTTTGCATCATGTCACATTTCCCCACAAATATGACATTTCACAGTTACTTATCAAATGTCCTTCTTTTTCACAAAAAGCATGTTTTGGGTTGTCCCCAGTATTTTATGGCACCACTCTTCTGCCCCCATTTATCATGCTTGGTTTATGTTTAATTATTTCTCTTTCTATTTGTAACACAAAATTACAATCCCAGCAAGGGGTCCATAAACCCCTTTCGTCATAAACCTTTGAATGCCCACTATTTCTTTACATATATTTATCAAATGTCCCTTCAAAGTCTCTGTTCCTACCTCTGTTTGAAATTGTACATGCATTTTCTTTTTTGTTTCCCTGTTAAATGCTTTTATTAAATAAAGAATCCATGGGTTACAGTCATTCTTTTTTTCATATTCGCCAAGAAAAATTTCCATTGAAAAACAGTCTCAGATATAATGTCACAAAATATCACTTTGTTAATAAGAATAAATGTTCTTACCTCACGTGCTTTTATACTCAGTAGAGCTATTAAACTGCTTCACACTACGTGTCCATTTCTTTGATTCTTTATTTTGAATCCTTACCATGTACTTCTGTTTTTCATTTCCTTCTACCTTCCTTTCTGTTGCTCCACTTGTGCCTTCTTTCAGTTTCTCTGCATGTTTTTTTTTTCAGTCTTACCACTATTCTTCAGGATTGTCTCTGTATTCTCTCCATAATGACCCCCTAAGAAACATCTCCTTCATTTTCTGGTTCACGTTGCACCACCATTTCTTTAAATAAATCATCCCACCACACTTCTAACTGGAGGGCTGTAATTATATGCCCAGTAATTGCTGACTCATCTCTATCAAACATTCCTTTGAAACACTTCCTCAAAATCCTGCACATATTCTCTGGTCTCAGTATTTGCTTTCTCCTCCATTTGTTTCATCACTCCATCATCTCCTGCTCTCTCCATCTGCCTCCCTGTTTCTCTGGGCCACCTCTGTGCCTAGAACAAAAACAGTAAGTGTTCTTCCAAATGGGGTCCAATGCACAATAAGTAGTAGGGGAAGTTCCACAATGCCCTGGTCCAATTTCTCCTACTGGTATAAATACTACCTGGGGTCTCCTCCAAAAAGAGGCTATTAGCCTAGTGGGACTAACCTAGTCAACAAAATGATAAATAAATAAATAAATAAGTAAATAAATAAATAACATGCAGAGATCTATTTGGACCCTATTCAGAGCATACTGCACTTTCCACCCAGCTCTGAGCACCTCTGTTTCTTATAGGCTAAAATGGAACTTGCCTGTGCTAAAGAGCTAGTCTGTCTACCAGATCTCCTCTCTTCTGCCTATAAGTCCTAAGCCATTATACTTAGTCCTTTGTCCTAGCTAGTCACGCCACTGCCTGATCCTCTACTTAACATTTCTTAGGTGTCTGATCTAGCAGGCGTTTTATTCATTTTGAAACTGTTGTTTTTCCCCTTATTCATTATTCAAAGGGGGGGGGTCATCAAATGTCTTTTCATAGCTTTATTTCAATAAAACTTTAGGCTCTGCTCATTAATTCCTAATTTGGTTAGGATGTCCTGCTTTTGTCAAAATCAGTTTTATATGGTAGGGGTCATTACTTCCTATATCTTCATACTGGAATAGGTAGAGAGCCTAGTCTGTCATTTGAGAATAGGTAACCAACTGAAAGGCAGCACATTGGCATATAACAGCATTTGAAATAATCCAAAGAGTTCTGAGCTGGTTCATATACCAAGCATACAAATAATGTGGTCATGGATCATGGTTATACCAAATGTTATAAGAAATTAAGGGATCGCTAATAGGATACTACTGGAACAAGAAACACAGTGCAGGGAGGTGGACATTAAAACATTTCTGCTGTATTCAAACCATTTCCTGATTCTAATGAAAATAATCAGAAAAATATTGCAGGTGGACAAGATTAGAAGATTAGGATATGGCCACAGCTTTCACTCTCTCTCTGTCTCTCTCATAGGATCATAGGATCAAAAGAATTTACTAGACTGTTGGCCCTGAGGCCCTTACAAGCCTAGCCAAGAGTTTAGCCCATGTGTAGACAAATCAGCACCCGATGCCCCTGTCCAGCAGGAACATGGGTGGAACCCCAGGGGTGTATTTTCTGTTTCCCATCCAGTTATTCAGGTTGCACTTAAAAAGGGGTAAAGAGGTACTCTGCTTGACGTGGAGAGGGAGTCTATTCCACAGATTTCGGAGTTTCTAGGATTCTCTCCCCCTCTGTTAATGTTTTTTTATGCTTTAGCTTTTTTTGGTGCACAGTGGGTCAAAACCTAAGGTGCTGTACTGATATGGTCTATGCTGACAGTCCAAGAGCTAAATGGCTTTTCCACCCTTAGGAATTAAGCTGGGCACTGATTTTCATCACAGCCAGTAGGCAAGGAAGGGGGAATGAAGATTGGATAATCTCTTTTATTCCTTGGGGTAATTTTGGCCATAAACAAATAAATAAAAGTAGAAATATAGTTCTAAAACCAAAAATACTTTCTAAAGCCTAATGGATATGATAGAAATATGGATTTCTTGAGCTGTGTAACTAAGGAAAGCATTGCATATATAAATGACCTGGAGGTCTATACAAAAGGAAGGACCCACAAAAATATTAAAAAAACATTTTAAATGGTATTTTATAGCTTAAACTCAACTATAGAATTGAAGATAGGGCCATTTTCAACTGAGAAATAAAACAGCAAAACATGTTTAAGGACAAAGTTTATTTATATTTTTTATGCTTTTGGCTGGGTTTGTGTACTGATCCACACGTCACCCATTCTAGCTATAGAAGGTAACATGCATGTAAGTGAACTGCTACTTGAAGTAACATTTTGAGCAAAGGTATTAGAATCGCTGCTGACCAGGAAGTAAAGGTATCAGAATCGCTGCTGACCAGGAAGTAAAGGTATCAGAATCACTACTGACCAGAAAGTAAAGGTATCAGAATCGCTGCTGACCAGGAAGTAAAGTTATCAGAATCACAACTGACCTGGAAGTATAATACACAATTCAGAAGTGTTGCCATCACTCATCTACAGGAAATTTCTTGAGCAGCTTCTCCCTTTTGCAGTCTGATTTACTGCTACCACATCTCATATAAATTGTCTCCAACATTACAATGGCTAAAGCCAGAAAAGACAGATGCCTGTAAAAAAAAAACCTCTGAAGAATTCTCAGGTAAGCATGTTAAATTCTACAATAAATATGTTATGAAATAAAGTAAAACTGTGTCAAAATATAGAAATGAATATTGATGCAGTTTCATTTATACACCAAACGATGAAAAATGTCATGGGAAATAAATGCAGATCCCCAAGAAATAATGTAAGTTGATTCATCTGTAAGCAGTATATATTACATGGAATGAAATACTCTTTTCATTAAAAATGGCGAAGGCCAAAACAGCAAACACATATGATTGTTTTATTGTTAACCTATTTTGGGAAAGTAGTAGGGGAAGTTCCACAATGCCCTGGTCTGGAAGGGAGGTAATGACCCCTACCGTATAAAACTGATTTTGACAAAAGCAGGACATCCTAACCAAATTAGGAATTAATGAGCAGAGCCTAAAGTTTTCTTGGGAAAAATTGTTTCATTTCATATTGCCGAAATGCTGAAATATCGAATTTCAGCATTTCAACAGTATAAAGCCAAAACCATCACAACACCGATACTTCACAATCACGAAACCACAATATCGAACACACAGCATACAACACACAAACCATAACACCCACACCACAAAACAATTACATACAACAAAACACCACACAGACACACAGCTACACTACACAAATGCAGGGGGATCAAGCCCCCTGCACCCCCCACTTGGAGGGCTGCACCTCTCACCCCCCCACTTATATATACTAACCCCAAGATTGCAGAAACAGTATAAAAAAAAAAAAAAAAAAAATCACACACATATACCTCCACCTCCCTACCTTAACCCACTCATACAAGTTACAAAAACACTCACGCAGACTCACTTACCTTAAACTGCAGACACTATCCCAGCCAAACACTTCCATAAGATAACGTAAATGCATAAGTGTGAAATCGACATAGTCCTATTCACGCTTATGCACTTTCGCTATTTTGAAGTTTCAGCTTCATGGACATGAACTGCTGAAATTCGATATTTCAGCAATTCATGATTATGAAGTGAAACCGTACATAGATATATATAGATATAAATATAGTCACATATAGATATATTGTTATATAGAATATATAGATATATTTTTGAATAGTTTCCTTTTCCTGATACCCTACCATCCATCATTTAAAGTATTTTAATGCTCATCTTTTCTTTCTGCAGCAAAGTGGAAATGAGACAAAATGTGCTCTACACAGAAGCATCTTGAGGGTCAAATGGTAGGAAAGCCTTTTCCCTTTGGGTCTACCCTTAACCCTAGTCCTATACTCAACACTCGGTCACGTTAATGTGGACTATGTGCATATGACTGTCTGCTGACTGCGATTCTCCCACCATTTGTCCACCTGATATAGAACCTCTACCACCCCATATGAGTTCCAGTCATTTAAAAAAGCAACAACATCCATTTGAGTGATGGTGAGCTGGCCAGGGCTCCATGCACCAATGACCACACACACCTATGTGTACATAATGACCACTGACCATTTACACTGAGAGCAGGTCTTTTGGAATCTGGACCTCTGTTTACTGCAGGAGCACCCATCATTATGAGCACATACAAAACTAATCATTGAATTAGTTTCAATTTATTTGCAGGGTTCTATATAAATTTCCCATGAAGCATTGCACTTTGTAGTTATCTTGTTTGTTAGAATTTGGCTATATGGCTAGTGTTCCTGGTGGAAACACACATCTTTAAATTTATATGAGTGCTTTGAGGGCACTTCATTTTTTTCTTGTTCTGAATTTATATATGTTGCCCTTGCAGTGGTATATATCAGTTGTTGCCTTTCCAGTGGTATATATCAACTTTAGCAACATCAGAGTAACTTCTAGTGTGAAGAATGCATGGCAACTACATGAGTGGATATAATTTGTGGTTACATAGTGCAGATTATTGACAAATAAGTTTTACAAAAGCACACACACACACACGAGCACACACACACACACACAAAAATACACACACACACTTTCTCTTGCGAATGCCCACACGCATACGGATTCCATAAGGATGCATTACTTAGGGATTTTTGTGTGTTTTATCATTTGCTATAACACCACAGGCCCGCTATGTACAAGTTTCTCTTTAAAGAAGGAAATGCAGATATTTTGATAAAGTAACATGAAGAAATAAAATGCTGCCTTAACACAGACAACTTCCTAAGAGCTATTTGTTTGTACACTTTTGTAAATTGCATACTGGGAAGACTGTGCTAGCTGCCATTAGTTATATGCACATATCTGATATAATGACTTTTTGGTACAGACTCACAAAGTCAAAATGATGTTTAAAACTTTCCAAGAAACAGATCTATTCATCTATTATGAAAGATCATATATAAAGTTTTGCTTGGCATACATACCCAAAACTACATGCTTCTAAAGGATATTCACCTAAACCACTGCACTAATTTATAAACCTGAACTAATGAAAAGCTGCCCGTTACCTGCTAGTATATGCTCAAATTGCGATTGGCTTACACTGATGCTCCAATTTACTGTGATGATGGAAAACTATATCCTCATTTCAAATGGTTACATGCATGGCCTATAGTGTCATGGGATGCATGGCCTACAGTGTCATGGGATGCATGGCCTACAGTGTCATGGGATGAATGACCGTGGCCTCATAAACCATGATAATGGGTACAGCTGTTGCACTCCCTCCAAGAAGATGTTCAGCAGGCATATTACAGACTGAAATAGACAGCAGATGGTCATTGTAAACGCTGCACTAGAACCCAAAGCTGGAGACGGTATCTGGGAAAAGATGACGCTAGAAAGGTTAGTACAAGGATGCACACGCTAATCTTAAATGAGCCACTGCTAATTCCATCAGATGCATCCGTACGAGACCACTTTCACTAGAAATTACTGTTTCACTAGGTGCCTCTAACTAATTAGAAAAAATGAGGCGTAGCACAGAGCATTTTCCACAGCTGAAAACATTTCTGTATATCAACATATCCTTGAAAAATAACTTTTCTGCCGAAACTTACGGAGGTGTTGGCTGCACTGATGACTATCTTCAAAGTCTACTTTTACATTTTGCTAAACTGCAATAATTAAAGCAGATCATTATTTAATTATGTTACCACAAAACTTTAATCTAATAACTCAGCTGTACTTAAATATATTTGCAAAAATCCATTGACATTTCCTGCTTCTTGAAAGCCAATTAATCTGCCCAGATGAGCACCTCCCTTATGTAACGCATGCTGGCAATCTAGGTTTAAGTAGCAGCCCTAGAAGAGGATGGCCAGCTGTGCTGGGAAGGTCTGTGTGATGTGCTAGAAGTGGATGGCCAGATGTGTTGGGAGGGACTGTGTGATGTTAGCCATCTCTTCTCTTCTTTATGAGTGGTAATGTGAGCGTTTTGTTTAAGCCTGATGCAGACTAAGTGTCTTTGCTCAGCAAGCAATAACGGGGCATACTTTTGGAGTGAGGGCAATCAAATGGACATCTGAAAAATACTTTTAGATGCACGTGCTTATCTCTCTGACGTGATCACACCTTGGCCGTACAGCATGTAAGGGGGAGGGTATTGAGGTCCCCACTCCTAGGGCAGCGCTGCACTGTAATTTCCTCCACCTCATCTCTGTTGGGGTACAAAGACTGAGGAGGGCCTCCAAGGTATGCATAAGATTCACCACTGTTGGGGCCAGTCGGTGAAAACATATTTAAAAAAAAGTCTTCCTGCCTCTGTTATTTCTTCTTTTTAACCAGTTACTTTCAAGGAAAGAATGAGTGTTTTCCATCTTAAAACCTCTTTAATTTATAATACTGCAGCACAAGAAGACACAGCTTGCATCCGGTTCACCAGTGGTGGAAATGTGAACTCACTGAGACCACAAAACCCCAGCATGTCATTTTAGTAGGCCACTGTCACTTTCCACCTATGCTTTGTCATCCTCTAAAAGTAGCAGTGTGATAGCACTATTCATTCAGGAACACACTAGTGCATGGCATTCATGAGATCCAGCAGCATCCTGTCCCAGAGCTGTGTGATAGCATCATTCATTCAGGAATACACTAGTGCAGGGCATTCATGACATATAGCAGTATCCTGTCCCAGGGCTCATACAACTGCATTGCCATCTATGGCCCTCCACCGCAGTGCAGGGAAACTGCAGTAGAACCTGTTGTCATCAACACCTCAAAGATGGAGTGAATCTGCTGAGATGCCTTCACCACACACACACACACACACACACACACACACACACACACACACACACACACACACACACACACACACACACAAATACATGCACACATTCACACAGATTCACATGTGTATACACTCAGACCGACACACAAAGACACAGGCACATGCAGACAGACACATGCACATACACTCACAGGCATACACACACATGAACGCACACAAGCATATACACACACACACACACACACACACACACACACACACACACACACACACACACACACACACATATATATATACACACACCACTGGAAGGAATAGAAATGTCTTAATTTTCAAAATGGTTGCCGTGAAAGTTGTATCTGTATTCCTTAAGCAGAAAGGACCACAATGGATTTAGATACTTGTGATGCATTTATAACCATCCTCGTGAATTTATGGCATTGTGATGCTCTTTTCTTAAGAAGCAAACAAGCAGAATTAATATGTGCATTTTTGATCTGAATTCATATAACATTTTCAGGAGTATTAAAGGACGGGTACAACTGCAGCTAACACCCCGACTCACTTCAACTTCAGTTAGTCTGGCTGGCTGAGCAAAACCCAGATAGTCATATAGAAAATAAAATGAGCAAAAAAATGAGCAAAACTATCAGAAAATCTTGTTTCATCATTTAACATCACTGTTCTCATGGCAAAGCTGAAGCAGCTACCACAATAATGATGCAACAGACATAATGGGGTACAGGAAACACCAGGGTTAAATTCTCTGTCTTACAGGATCTCACACAAGCTGAATGCAAAATGAATTGTGACACCATTTGAAGGTATTCAAGCACAAAAACAAATCTAAGGAATTGACACTGGGGGGAGGAAAAAGAACACTGGATGAATAATATGAAACATCTCTTTTAACAAGTCCTGCAGCTTAAAAATATGATCAGTAGGAATGTTAATCCCAAAGGGGAAGGATCGCAAAAAAGTCACACCATCAGCAGATAGAACCTGGTATCCATAGCAACTGCCTTTTTTTAACTTTGACAGAAAATGCTCTAAAATAAGCAGTTAAGAGAGGGCAACTACAAGTTGCCAGCTAACCTAAATCTCTGCAGCAGTGACCGAGAATCTTTGTTGGCAGCAGTCCCCTCAGACAACTGGTCAGCCCAATGGCTGTGAGTGACAGCTGCCAAAGGAGAAGACCTCCACATAACATGGCTTTCATTATCCCTGCATCTGTCTAGAGAATTTTACAATATGCCTTCAAATTAAAATGATACTAGCTTAAAGTACTCCTGACAAAGCAGCAACTGAAACAATGAAATGCGACACAAAATTAAATAGATGAGAGGTTCTCCCACACACAATCATTTCTTACCCACTTTTTCTACATACAAGAACTGCTGCATATTCTTTACACATATTATCTGATCCGTCACACCCCCACACATGTAAAAGCTGTTCTTTGCCTCCGCCTCCATATGATTCATACAGTCCCCACTCAAGATCCGACCTGTATTTTCTTCCCAAATATTATCTTTTCCTCATCTCTCCACACACAGTGATTCATAGCTCTTGCCACAGACTACCTTGTTCACCTTTCACATCTGAATGCAATGTGCCGTACACTGCCTGACATAAATAAATGATTCACACACACGCTATACTCTATGGCTTGATAAACAGAGTAGTATGTACCCTAATATATCACATTACACATACTCTTCTTTACACACACACTTTAACTGGGCAGTTGATGCACACACACACACACACACACACACACACACACACACACACACACACATGCACACAAGCAGACTCACATACACACACACACACATATGCCCATGTGCATGCACAAACGCAGACCCACATGTATGCATACACACACACATACACAAACATGTGCTTGCACACATGCAGACTCACGTGCATGCATGCACACACATGCACATGTGCATGCACACACGCAGACTCACATGCACGCATACATACAGATACACACACACATGCACATGTGTATGCACACACGCAGACCCACATGCACGCATACACACACACACACACACACACACACACACACACACACACACACACACACACACACACACACTCACACACACACACACACACACACACACACACACACACATGTGGATGCACATATGCAGACTCACATGCACGCATATACACACATGCACATGTGTATGCACACACGCAGACCCACATGCACGTGTACACACACACACACACACACACAAACACACACACAAACATGCACATGTGCATTCACACACTCAGACTCACATGCACGCATAAACACACGCACACACACATGTGCATGCACACCTGCAGACTCACAGATACACATGCACATGTGCATGCACACACGCAGACCCACATGCACGCAGACATACAGATACACATGCACACATGCATGCACAGACGCAGACCAACATGCACGCATACACACACACACACACACACACACACACACACACACAAACATGCACATGTGGATGCACATACTCAGACTCACATGCATGCATACACACACACACACACACACACACACATGCACATGTGCATGCACACGCAGACTCACATACACGCATACATACAGATATACACACACAAACATGCACATGTGCATGCAAACACACAGACCAACATGCACATGTGCATGCACACACACAGACTCACATGCATACAAATACACGCACACACACAAACATATATGTCATACCCCATGGTTTGACAAACACAGCCACTTATATCTTAATGCATCATATAATTCATACTATTCTTCAAATGAGTTTAACCCTGAAGTTCATGCTGTCTCTCTCTCTCACACACACACACACACACACACACACACACACACACACACACACACACACACACACACACACACACACAGAAAATCATGCACTTACATATACACACACACACGTGCATAAGCACTCACAGTCACACTGACACACATACACATATATGCACACAGAAGCACGCATATACACACACACACACACACACACACACACACACACACACACACACACACACACACACACACACACACACAGAAACATTCATGTACACACTTACAAGAGTATACTTACACACACCTGCAAGCACTCACAAGTATAGATGCACACACACACACATATGTATGTTTATTAGACAAATATGCATATATGACTATGTATGTTTATGACTAAATGGTCACACACTTGTGCATGCACTCACACGTGTACACACACACACAGTTACAAAGATACAGACGCACATATACACACACACAGACATATAGATATATGTACATAGTCATAGGAATGCACAGAGATACACAGACACACTCGGACAGACAGACCCACATGTACTTAAGTACCTTTAAAAATTCAATTTTGACCATAGCATTCTCCCATGACCACATTTGTCTCTTTTGTTAACTCGATAGCTCCTGTGAGCTAGATGACCTTACAGATGAAACCCAGGGTAAGCCACCTGCATAAATCACGCAATTTCAAATAATGAGCAGCTGCATTGTAGTATAATAGGTAGCACCATGCTGGATAACTCCTGAGGTACTCTCCTTAGTCTGCATTGTAGTATAACAGGTAGCACCATGCTGGATAACTCCTGAGTTACTCTCCTTAGTCTGCATTGTAGTATAATAGGTAGCACCATGCTGGATAACTCCTGAGGTACTCTCCTTAGTCTGCAATGTAGTATAACAGGTAGCACCATGCTGGATAACTCCTGAGGTACTCTCCTTAGTCTGCATTGTAGTATAATAGGTAGCACCATGATGGATAACTCCTGAGGTACTCTCCTTAGTCTGCATTGTAGTATAATAGGTAGCACCATACTGGATAACTCCTGAGGTACTCTTCTTAGTCTGCATTGTAGTATAATCGGTAGCACCATGCTGGATAACTCCTGAGGTACTCTCCTTAGTCTGCATTGTAGTATAACAGGTAGCACCATGCTGGATAACTCCTGAGGTACTCTCCTTAGTCTGCACTGTAGTATAATAGGTAGCACCATGCTGGATAACTCCTGAGGTACTCTCCTTAGTCTGCACTGTAGTATAACAGGTAGCACCATGCTGGATAACTCCTGAGGTACTCTCCTTAGTCTGCATTGTAGTATAACAGGTAGCACCATGCTGGATAACTCCTGAGGTACTCTCCTTAGTCTGCACTGTAGTATAATAGGTAGCACCATGCTGAATAACTCCTGAGGTACTCTCCTTAGTCTGCATTGTAGTATAACAGGTAGCACCATGCTGGATAACTCCTGAGGTACTCTCCTTAGTCTGCATTGTAGTATAACAGGTAGCACCATGCTGGATAACTCCTGAGGTACTCTCCTTAGTCTGCATTGTAGTATAATAGGTAGCACCATGCTGGATAACTCCTGAGGTACTCTC
The DNA here is from genome assembly GCF_019279795.1 of Protopterus annectens. Classification (NCBI taxonomy): domain Eukaryota; kingdom Metazoa; phylum Chordata; order Ceratodontiformes; family Protopteridae; genus Protopterus; species Protopterus annectens. The sequence continues at coordinate 131,064,945 of NC_056745.1, forward strand.
CTTAGTCTGCATTGTAGTATAACAGGTAGCACCATGCTGGATAACTCCTGAGGTACTCTCCTTAGTCTGCATTGTAGTATAATAGGTAGCACCATGCTGGATAACTCCTGAGGTACTCTCCTTAGTCTGCATTGTAGTATAACAGGTAGCACCATGCTGGATAACTCCTGAGGTACTCTCCTTAGTCTGCACTGTAGTATAATAGGTAGCACCATGCTGAATAACTCCTGAGGTACTCTCCTTAGTCTGCATTGTAGTATAACAGGTAGCACCATGCTGGATAACTCCTGAGGTACTCTCCTTAGTCTGCATTGTAGCATAATAGATAGCACCATGCTGGATAACTCCTGAGGTACTCTCCTTAGTCTGCATTGTAGTATAACAGGTAGCACCATGCTGGATAACTCCTGAGGTACTCTCCTTAGTCTGCATTGTAGTATAACAGGTAGCACCATGCTGGATAACTCCTGAGGTACTCTCCTTAGTCTTCATTGTAGTATAATAGGTAGCACCATGATGGATAACTCCTGAGGTACTCTCCTTAGTCTGCACTGTAGTATAATAGGTAGCACCATGCTGGATAACTCCTGAGGTACTCTTCTTAGTCTGCATTGTAGTATAACAGGTAGCACCATGCTGGATAACTCCTGAGGTACTCTTCTTAGTCTGCATTGTAGTATAATAGGTAGCACCATGCTGGATAACTCCTGAGGTACTCTCCTTAGTCTGCACTGTAGTATAATAGGTAGCACCATGCTGGATAACTCCTGCGGTACTCTCCTTAGTCTGCATTGTAGTATAACAGGTAGCACCATGCTGGATAACTCCTGAGGTACTCTCCTTAGTCTGCATTGTAGTATAACAGGTAGCACCATGCTGGATAACTCCTGAGGTACTCTCCTTAGTCTGCATTGTAGTATAATAGGTAGCACCATGCTGGATAACTCCTGAGGTACTCTCCTTAGTCTGCATTGTAGCATAATAGGTAGCACCATGCTGGATAACTCCTGAGGTACTCTCCTTAGTCTGCATTGTAGTATAATAGGTAGCACCATGCTGGATAATTCCTGAGGTACTCTCCTTAGTAAGAAATCGTATGCTGCACAAGCACTGGGCCAATTGCCTAGTACCTACCTATGAACCTATATGATTGGATGGGAAATGGGAAATTCACCCCAGGGATTACTTCTGTGGCTCTGCTCGACAGGGGCACAGGAAAATAATTTTCTTGGGTGGCGAAAGCCAGGGTACATTTTTTGGCTAGGCTTATATAGGCCCTAGGGTCAATAGCCTAGTACCTACCTATGAACCTATCAGGGATATGCAGTTCTGTGCCTTAATGGGTTAGCTATAAAATACCAAGTGGTCTTATGATGTATGGCATTTACATCAACCATCAGGTCTCAAATTAAAAAATTAAAACCCACCACCCTAGCAGCAGACCTCCTTCCACCAGAATATCTACAAAAAGTGGCAGACGCCATTGCGTACCCTGTTTCCATTATTATAAACTGTACCTTGACAGAAACCATCATCCCCTCGATCTGGAAGATTTCCTACGTTATTCCCCTGCACAAAGGAGGTAACTCTCTAGAACTATCAAACTATAGACCAATAGCCGTACTGTCACCACTGGCCAAAATAATGGAAAAATGTGTTCATAAGCAACTTATGCTTTATCTCAGTCAGAATAAACTGTTAGCTAACTCTCAGCATGGCTTTAGGCTAAATCACAGCACCACCTCAGCCCTCCTATCCTTCTGTAACTCCATTAACCACAACCGTAATGCTAACAAGCTAACCTCAGCCCTCTTTTTAGATCTCTCTAAGGCATTTGACATGGTCAACCATCAATTACTTATCCGTACCCTAAGAGGCTTCTCACTAAATAACTGTGCAATTAAATGGTTCCAGTCTTACCTATCCAGCAGACAACAAGCTGTGCTATGGCAGAACACACTATCTGCTTCATCTTCCCATTTAACTAGGTGCTTCCCAAGGTTTCATACTAGGACCCCCCTCTCTTCTCTGTTTTTATCAGTGATCTACCCACAGTCACTCCTAAGGCTACCTGCATTCAATATGTGGATGACTCCACTCTAATCTGTGCAGCCTCCTCCACGGCCGATCTTATGACACTAACTCAAAACACTTTTAACATTGTTGAAAAATGGTTTGCAAACCATCAGCTAATTTTAAACCCTAACAAAACTAAGCTGCTTATTTTTGCCCTCATTTGCAAGTCCTCCTTTCCATTCTTTACTATACAATCCAACAATGGCACATCCCCAGATGTGCACACCAAACTCCTAGGAGTCACAATTGATAATATCCTAAAATATGATACCCATGTCAATCAAATGATCAAAACTGTTAACAAAAAACTAGGTTCCCTCTACAGGATCAAACCTTTCCTAACTCCACTTGCCAGAATTTCTGTAGCTTGCTCCCACTTACTGTCTACCATTCTCTATCCCTCCCCCCTATTCACCAACTTGAATAAAACCACTCTTAGCAAACTCTCTAACTGTTATAACCACATTACAAGATTTGCTACTGGTGCGGCCTATAGGACCCACCACTGCCTTAACGTAACTCAACTAGGGTGGCTAAAATGGACTAGTCTACTGCAATACAACCTACTGATTATCACCCACAAAGTTCTTAATCACCCAGATAAGACACCTGCACTAAATAAAATTATTAATCCCTACAGTAACCTAAGGTCTCTCCGCTCTGCCAATAAACTGCTGGTCCAAACCTCCAAAAGCAAAAACGTGGCTGGGGACTCTCTATTTGCTAACTCTGTAGGCAAGATTTGGAATTCTCTTCCTGCTGAACTCATCCTCAAGCTCTCTCTAACCCAGTTTAAAAAAAGTCTCAAACTATACTATCAAAGACACTGACAATGTCCATGTTCAAAACCTGATGTGTGGCTCTAAGGGATTTAGATTTACTGAGGTGGAGCATGTCCATTAATTCTGGATTTGACATAGCTTTGTATGTCAGGCATAGATCGCCTCGAAGTAGGCGGTATGCAACTGAGTAGAGCTGGAGTTTTTTTAACCGAGCAGCATATGGCATCTGTTTGAGACCCTTGATCCTCTTGGTGAGATACTTTTGGGGTCTTTCTAATTGCTGCAGGTGTCAGGTAAGGTACATCCCAAAAGGGGCATTGTATTCTATGATGGGCCTGATGAGGGATGAATAAAGGGGCACGATTACCTCTCTTGATCTAGATGTGAAACCCTTCGTGATGAGGTGGGCTATGTAGAAGGTCTTTCTAACCACTTTGGCAATGTGGTTTTCAAAGGAGAGATTGCTATCAACTTGGGTCCCCAGGTCCCTAATAACTTTCTCTGTACTTAATGGGTTTCGCCTATGTGGTAATTTGTGGGCACATTGTTTTTGCCAAAGGGTATGACTATACATTTTTTGGCATTTAGCTTTAAACCATGGCGCTGGCACCAGTTATCTGTCTCTGTGAGACCTTTTTGAAGGATGTTTGTGTCAGCTGGAGAGTCGATTATGGTGCCCAGTTTGCAGTCGTCTGCGAACTTGGTGAGCCATAGTCCTCCCACGTTTGCCTGTACCTCAGAAAAGTATATACCGAACAAGAGTGGACCCAGGACAGAACCCTGTGGGACGCCACTTGTGACCGGTTTTGAGTCTGACATGGCTCCAGCAACTCTCACTCTGTGGGTTCTGTCTTTGAGCCAGTTTGCGACCCATCTTGTGACATAGGGGTTTATATTTAAGCTGGATAGCTTATCGATGATGCCCGAGTGGGGTATTGTGTCAAATGCCTTTGCAAGGTCTAGATAGGCTGTGTGGACTACCTTCCCTTCATCTATGGCTTTGGTAACTGTTTCGAAGAAGTCAACCAGGTTCAAAAGGCAGGATATGCCCTTGACAAAGCCGAACTGGGTAGGATCTAGTGTCTGTAGGTCCCCAATGTCTTTGTTTATGAGCTCCATGATGATTCTCTCCATAGCCTTGCAGACTAAGCTAGTCAGGCTTATGGGGCGATAGCTTCCAGGGTCCATAGAGGCTCCAATTATGTGGAGTGGGACCACTGTTGCTGTACGCCATTCTGTGGGCACATATCCTGTAGTGAGGCTGAGATTGTATAGCTGTTTTATTTGAGGGATTAGTTCCTCTTGGAGTTCATGTAGGGCGCAACCTGGGATGCGATCTGGTCCCATGGAAGCAGTGTTTTTTGCTTTGGAGAGGGCAGCCTTCACCTGAGCATCAGAGATGTTTGGGAGGCAGCCCTCTGCCGGGATAGATACTTGCTCTTTTGGGGGGAGGGGGTGGAGAAGTCTGCACTGAACCTGTCTGCCAGGATATTGGCGATGTCTGTGGGTTCAGTGTATTTTTTGTCATTTAGAATCAACTCAGAACAAGTCTGGGAGTTGCATCCCAGGTTCCTAACATAACTGAAAAAAGCCTTATGATTGTCTTTGGTGTCCTGTGCAATTTTTTTCTCGAAGCTGGCCTTGGAGGATTTTATGAGGGATCGTAATTTTTTGCTAGTACTGATCAGAGATGCCTTCCCTATTAGGGATTTTGCTCTATCATGTAGTAGCTTCCTCCTTCTGTTGTACAGTTTATTTATGGCAGGGGTCCACCAGACTGGACGCCTGCCTTTGGATGATATCTGTTATTATTTATCTCATAACTTGGAGCTTTTCTCCCCGGGCCTCCACTGAAAATGGACATATATCCAGTTAAACTATCCCGGTAAACAAATGTAAAATAAATAAATAAAAATTAAATTAGCAAACATAAATAACTGTAGCCAGAGCATTTTAGTCAAATAAACATTTTAGGCACCCATGTAATAATTATGGGGGTAGGGCACCAGATGTGGGACTTGACCCCATAGTCTAGAAACTGTGAGCAGTGGTATATGTCCTGGCTGGAAAAAATTAGGAAATGTAAAGTGATTTGCCAAGGTTTCTATAATCATTGTGGCATGCAGTGAGTCAGGGTGGTACAGTGGTGTATTGGTTAGTATTGTCTCTTCACAGCAAGAGGTTCTCCACTTCGGTTCTCAGCTGGGGTGTCTTCTGTGTGGAGTCTATATGTCCTCCCTGCATTCACATGGGCTTCCTCTGGGTGCCCCTGTTTCCTCCCACATTCTAAAGACATGCAGTAGTTGGATTGGACCTAGGTGTGAGTGTGTGCGGTGCACCCTCGAGGAGGGTTGGGCTATGGCCTAGCAACTTGAGCCCATAAAACCCATAACTGCTAACAGAAACAATGAGCTCTGAAAGGTGTGTCCACATGGTGCGTAAACGGGAAAGAGACAGAGAGGTTCGATTAGTTAAGTGCCACAATGGATTTTCCTGCTTGTCCTTCCTTACTTTTTTGAGCCTTTTTTTTTTTTTAAAATAAAAAGCTTTATAAACTTTCCATTAAACCATGGACCAAAAAACTTAGTTTTTTATTTGTGACATTACCACAAGGTGATGTGAGAGACTTGCAAGGATTTTAATGGGGCACCTTGGTGCATGTGCAGTGGTGCACTCATTAAAGTCTACAGATGCAACTGGCAGTTTTCTTGTGCCTACGTCACTGAGGTTAAAGTTCCTTGTTTTTCTTCAATGATGTCAGTGCAAGGAAACTGTGAACTTAGAAATACATTTTAAATATAAATGCAATGACCAAAATGTTTCCTGAATGGGCAAAGTGCAGTTCCGGAGTTTATACACTGCATACTGTAGTGCTAAGGTACATTTTAGAACATCTGCAAATCACTTTAAGTAGTATAACAGTGTAGCAGAATGTTATATATGTGGTCAGGTACTGCAGGCATATACACAAGCAAACAGCAGAATTACAAGTTTTGCCAGAGTGAAACGTCTAAGAGAATGTTATGAGTTTACACAATAATCAGCAGGATGCAACCAGAATGTGTGAAAGGCCCAAGTGAGGAAAATTGTCACTGTGTAACTGACACAAACTCATCCACTGTTTTGCACTAGGTGAGTATTTAACTTTATTGTGAAAGCCACCTCTAAGGAGGTAATCTTTACATGTGCTGCTGGCCGAAGCAGGACTATATACAGTCCGTACGTCTTCCACACAAAACGTTATATCTGCTCCAGTCTACCCATTCTAATTTTACTTAACCTGCCCTCAGAATACAGTGTATTATGTGCTATATGTTCTTTAACTAACACATTCCTTTCATGTATAATGTGATCCTTACTCTTCAACATACAATATAATTCATATTCAGCTACATACAATGTACCTCATGTAGAGCTTTGTCAATACAGGTTATAATACTTACCCACTTAATACAATTCAGATTCCATTCCATGCTCCCTAATTAATGCTTTACCTCTGTAGGCGTTTAACTTGCATCTTTCTGATAAGTACAGTTTAATTCATACCACCCGACACATATAATCTTGATCTCCCTCCCTGTCTCATAACTGCCAGGCCAAAGCATCATTTTTTTCACTGAAAATCATTTTTTTTAATTATTTTATAGAGAAAATAAGGCACTCATAACAGGCAGATTCTGCTAGCCCCATGCAGATCTGTCTATTTATCCTGTTTGTGGAAAACATCCTTTTTCCTGACTTACATTCTCTTTCCTCTTAGAAAACATTCAGTATGTTGTACGTTAACTTCAAACCTTTTGTTTGTGCAGTAAGATGGCTGTTGGAATGTTCCTGGGCAGGTTATTTCATCTGAATCAGTTTCCAAAGTTTCTCTAGTGCCTTCATGAGTTACATTGTCATGGGGATCATTGGTTTGTATTTTAGGTTCATAGGTGTGCACTAGGCTAATGGCCCTGGAGCCTTTACAAACCTAGCCCATAGGTTTACCCTGGCATCATGCCACCCAACCTTAGTTCCCAGTGCCTCTGTCGAGTAAAGCAACTGGAGTGATCCCTGGGATGAATTTTCTATTTCCCATCCATTCATCAAGATTTCTCTTGAAGAGGACCAGTGAGGTACTCTGTTTGACATGTTTGGGAAGTCTATTCCATAGCATGGGCAGTCTCTGGGTTATGAACCTGTCCCTCCTTCATCTTTATAAATTATGACTTAATATCTGAGAAACAATGTTAACTCAAACCTTTATTCCTTAACTTTAATTTCCATACGTATATTTGGCACATAAGTTAGATACATCTTGATAAAATACAAACATAGTAATAAAATAGCCCTCAAACATTTACTCACCCCATTAACATTCATAAATATGCGCCGGTCATCATATCTCAGTTTAATCTCTTTTCTTTTCCCATATCTATCCAAGTTGTTACATTTTCCCATTAACTTTATCTTTAATTCTACTAATTTCTATAAAGTTACAGCTTCCCACCAATTTCCTTTAAAGCCCTCGGTCAAGGTAAAAGCAAGCATGCCCACCCTGCTGCCCACTAACAATATATTACTTCCCTGCCTCTCCCTTCCTTTTTAGTCAGCCTTCATCTCTTTCTATAGGATGTTACACTGCAAAAATTACTTTACAATAATTTGGTTTATAATAACCTGGGAGTGTTTACAGATGTTATGAGCATGTGGGATGGTGTCAGCAGCTTTAGTGAGGTCAAAGAAATATGCACTGTCAGAGAATGCCAGATACATGAGCTATTTCTGTGTGGACAATGAAGGATCACTTATGGAGATACACAAAAACTGAACTCCAAGAGTAAACAAACTGCATATTATCCTACTTTAATTACCAACAATTCTTCTCTAGAAAGATCTAATACTGGGACAACCCCCACCAACACCACTATGTCTCATGAGATTACAGTACTTTATTAGAGTTCTTCATAAACAACATCAAAAAGTTAAATATGTGTATATGATTATATGATTTGACCAAGGGGAATGATGACATCTTTGCACTCTGTACTCGCGGGGGGGGGGGGGGGGCAGATGTTCTGGCTGGACTAGATGGTGGTGGGGGGGGGGTCTTTCCTACCATCATGCTGGTACATTAGTGTGTTGCTTGGTCTGCAAGGGCATAACAGCTTCTATAAAGTAAGTGTGTGTGTGTGTGTGTGTGTGTGTGTGTGTGTGTGTGTGTGTGTGTGTGTGTATGTGGAGGCCAACAAAAACAAACTTTCCACTTCCTGCAAACAATTAAAAATTAACATAGTTTACTCCTCAATGTTGAAGAACAGGTTGCATAAGGGTCCGACAATTTTTCACAAACATGATGTAGCAGTCGAAATACTAATATAATTTGGGCTTATGAAGTGAAGAGAGGAACATATATTAATTTAATTTTGCATTAACCAGGTAGTTCTAAATGCAAATAATAAACTTCTCCGTTAGGAGATGTAAAGAAGAAAGTTCAGTAAAGTGTGTGTGTGTGTGTGTGTGTGTGTGTGTGTGTGTGTGTGTGTGTGTGTGTGTGTGTGTGAAGGCGTGACATGGATTTCCTCTCCGGGAGTGGAGGAGTGCTTGTCTAGACACTCAAGTCCCACTTCAGAATCTGCAGTCGAGGCAGATCCCACAGAAGCACCTGCTTCACTGGGAATTGGGACTGGTTTGAGAGGGTTATGTCACATGTAGAAGTGAGGGACATGTCCCTGCTGACACAGACTGCATGCTCACTCCTGAGGTAGTAATAAGCATGCACAGAAACATTTGGGCTTTGAAACACAGCTTCTATGGCCTCACACAGTTAATGGGTCCAGATTATGCTGCTCTGCCCTCCTCCTAGGAACAAATAGTTTGTAGCCTTCTTGCCACCTAGGGGAACAAACTGGCTAATGCAGTGATCAGAGAGAAGGAAGTATGATGGTCGCTAAAATTGTTCTTCTTTTGGCTTTTCCTGGTTAGGGGTCACCACAGCGGAACTCCGGTCTGGTAATGATTGGCAGTAGATTTTTTTATGGGTGCCGAGGTGCCAGCTCGACGCACAACCTTCAACGAAGGTGCACCCATTCTACGCGTGTCTTTCAAACACTACTCAACCGCGAGGAGGACATGCAGACTCCACACAGAAGGCGCTCCAGCCAAGAATCGAACGGGAGAACCTCTTGCTGTGAGGCAGCAACACCGCGGCTCTGATGGCCACTAAAATAAGGCAGCAAAAATAGGGGAATAAACTGCATTTTTTGTACTAATAAATTATTATTTTTCTATTTAAATCTGTTATGCATTTTAGCTTGCCCCACTTAGGCAGACTGAAGAAGTAGGGTAAAATTAACGTGAGCAAATTTCTAAGAAAAGTGGATATACCCACTTGGATTCACATAGCAAACAACACAAGAGAACAATAATACTTTGAGTTCTGTGATTAGTTACTAAAGCGTGGCCAGTAACACACTTCTTCATTATTCAAGTATGCACCCCACCTATGTAAAACACAATATTGTGAAAGGACAAGCAGTTAGGTTGAAGAGATTAACAACAGATTTAACAGTTTTGGATGGGTATGTGGGTGAATTAAATGAGAGATTTAGAAAAAGAGGTTACCCTATGGCCATTATAGAAGGTACAACACAAGGGGCATTGTTCAAAGTAATCACAATCTTAACAATCACAACCAACAAGACCGGTCTATTTCTATGCCCTTGGCTTTTACAGTGGATTGTGATGAGATAAAAAAACATTATTAAAAACAATTGGGGAATTTTAGAGTCAAACAATGACTTAAAGTCACTGGTAGGACCATCCCCACTGTTTATTAATAAGACAGGAAGGAATTTTAAAGATTTGTTAGAAAGAGAATATAGTCATGAGGAAGGGGGGATGAAGGGAATTTTCAAATGTTATAACTGTAATTTTTGTAGGTAAATAGGAGAGGGTCCTTTTTGAAGGTAACACAAGTAATAAGGTATGGCAGGTTCTGGAGAAATTTACTTGTGAATCTGTTTATGTTGTATATCTGGCTAAGTGTTCATCCTGTTCCTCATTTTATATAGGAAAAACTAATAAGGAACTTAGGAGGATGTATGAACATTTACACGCCATAAAAATGGGAAACATGGGTAATGCTTTGGCAAAACATGCTTCAGTATGTAAAAACTGCAAGTAGTATTTTTTTTTTACAGTTATTGACTTTGTGCCTAAAAGAGCTAGCTATTGCTTTTATCTAGAAGTAGAATGAATATGTTTAATAAGTCATGATGTCTACAGCCCCTTGACCTAATTATCTCTCTGGTGGAGCTTTGTAAGGTATAGCAAGCTATGACGTCTTCTAAGATGGCTGACATGTCATACTGCTTGAAGCAGGCTATGATGTCTTCTAAGATGGCTGACATGTAATAGCGCTTGATTAGACTAGCTTTTCTGAACCTTCAACAGGTTATGCAGCCCAGCCTATCATTTCAGAGGGCTTTATCCTCAGGTGTGTATAATGAGGTGGCCTGAACTTTGTTAATAAGCCATCAGGAGTGAACTTTAGCAGACACATTCTAAGAGACATTTCATTGCTGGTTTGGTTATCAACACCAGCTACCCTGTTTGAAAACACTGTACTTGCTGAAATTTAGTGACTGGTCTTATAAATCTATTGCTTGCTTTTCTTGTTGTCCTGAATCCTTTAATTTGGTTTGGTTGACCTGACTTATCTGCCTTTAATAGATCTGTTGTGGTCTCATTGTTCAAGAAACTAAACATGGACCATGGTGACCTGTTTATCTAGAGGTCCATCTCCAATGTTTCTTTCTTAGTGAAGATTACTAAACAGGTTGAGATTCAAGGTATACTTATCAGGGCACAGTCTCCTTAATGTCCTCCAGTCAGGTTTAAGGGACCGCCATGCTATGGAATCTTATTTTACATAGGTTCATAGGTAAATACTAGGCAAACAGTCTCCACGCTACTAAACATCTTGCCAATAACCAGAGAGCCACCAAAACTGAGAATAAAACCCCATACCCTGTGTCTGTGAGGCAAATACCTTAACCATTATGCCGACCCCATTATTCAGTGATTTTCCAATGGTCAGGGATCAAAACAAATGTCGCACCTCAGTCCTTTGTGATGTTTCATTAACATTTGTTACCCTGTGCAACAAGGTGTGTTACTTGCACATAGGTACTAAACCACACCTCTGTGGCTTGTATCAGAAAGTGTTTTGTAGAATTACTTCACTTGGTCATGTCTTCCTGTCATGAGCGGTACCACATGGATCAGTAACAGCATTTCAGCAGTTCATGCTATATATGAATGTTTCTACAAGGTGACACTACATATAATTACAGTCAAATATATTCTAGTTACACAAATGCTGCTTAACTGACTCTTCATCCAAGAGATGCCTATGATGTTCTTGGGGTAGTGAATGCCTATCTTGATAAAAGTAAACTGTCACAGACAAATACAGTCTTATGTCTTGGAAGTTGTATTAACCTTAATGTGATCCGGACAGGATTACTGTAAAACAGTCTGTGAAGACTTCTCTGGAGTAGAATGTTACAGGCAGTGTACTAACAGGGGTACCTCAAACAGATGATATCTTCCCTGAGTTACATGGCATTTACTGGCTGCCATTTTAGTGAAGCATTAAATACAAGGTGTTCTCTTTCAAGTTCTTGGCCCTATATGGCCTGAAACCTACATAACTCAAGTAACTGACTAAGATGCAAAGTCTAAATATCTTGTTTTAACAGCGACATTGTTGATGGAAATGCCAAAGGTGAAATATACCTAAGCAGGTATACAATTTTCTGTCTTTACAACAATTTATTTGTGTAAATCTGTGTTGTCTGCTTAAGGAATGAAGGTCAGCAGAACTATGACAGAATATATGTGTGTGAATGAGAGGGAGGATAGAGGAATAGTGAGGATGCAAGGAGTAGAGGTGGCGAAGGTGGATGAGTTTAAATACTTGGGACCAATAGTTCAGAGTAACGGTGAGTGTGGAAGAGAGGTGAAGAAGAGAGTACAGGCAGGATGGAGTGGGTGGAGAAGAGAGTTAGGAGTGATTTGTGACAGACGAGTACCAGTAAGAGTGAAAGGGAAGGTCTACAAGAGGGTAGTGAGACCAGCTATGCTATATGGGTTGGAGACAGTGGCATTGACAAAAAGGCAGGAGTTTGAGCTTGATGTGGCAGAGTTAAAGATGCTAAGATTTGCACTGGGTGTAATGAGGGTGGACAGGATTAGGAATACGTATATTGGAGGTTCAGCCCAGGTTGGTAGGTTTGGAGACAAAGCCAGAGAGGCAAGATTACGTTGGTTTGGACATGTGCTGTGGAGGGATGCTGAGTATATTGGGAAAAAGATGCTAAGGATGAAGCCACCAGGTAACAGGAAAAGAGGAAGGCCTAAGATAAGGTTTATGGATGTGGTGAGAGAGGACATGCAAATGGTTGGTGTGACAGAGTAAGATGCAGAAGACAGGAAGAAATGGAAACAGATGATCCGCTGTGGCGACCCCAAACGGGAACAGCCGAAAGAAGATGATGATGTGTTGTCTGCTTAGGGATTAAACCGCACCTGATGCACTGAGCTCCCTGCTCTAGACTTGTATATTAATACACTTTTACAAGTGTGTTTCACTCAGTTTACTGTTTTTAACTTAGAGTGCATTAAAGGCAGTGGTGTCTTGATATTCATAAAACAAAATTTCACCCCAGGCTCATTAGACAGGATAACAACGTAGAAGTCTTCCATGTCTACCTTACCATTAATAAAACCCCTTATCACATCATAGCTAACTATAAGACCATTTTCTATGCCCCCTTGCATTAGGCCAAACACTATTCTCCTAGGGGATTTCAACTACCCCTCCATCAACTAGGAGACTTATACACCCCATAACATGTATACCTAGAGACTTGTAGACTTCATAAATACAAACTCTATGAACTAATTAGTCTGCAATCCAACTTGGGGAAACACAATCCTGGATTTCACCAATATGGGGCAGCTCTGTTATCCACCAGTAGTAACTTCATCCCTAGTCAGACTCAATCATAAATCAGCCACACATCACATTCTACACATGACCAAAGACAGATGTATCATCAAATACCGCACTATTCAGGCATGTGAATTCTAGCTGGTTAAACTTGAATGATGACCTGGCTAAATGCAAAATCCCCTTCAAACCTGATGACCCCACTATGTATAAGTAATCCCCTCCAACCTGATGACCCCACTATATATATGTAATCCCTTCCAACCTGACGACCCCACTATGTATATGTAATCCCTTCCAACCTGATGACCCCACCATGTCTATATAATCCCTTCCAACCTGATGACCCCACTATGTATATGTAATTCCTTCCAACCTGATGACCCCACCATGTATATGTAATCCCTTCCAACCTGATGACCCCACTATATACATGTAATCCCTTCCAACTTGATGACCCCACTATGTATATGTAATCCCTTCCAACCTGATGACCCCACTATGTACTTGTAATCTGTTCCAACCTGATGACCCCACTATGTACATGTAATCCCTTCCAACCTGATGACCCCATCATGTATATGTAATCCCTTCCAACTTGATGACCCCACCATGTATATGTAATCCCTTCCAATCTGATGACCCCGCTATGTATATGTAATTCTTACCAACAACATCCCCTTCCAACCTGATGACCCGACTATGTACATGTAATTCTTACCAACAACATCCACTTCCAACCTGATGACCCCACTATGTATATGTAATCCCTTCCAACCTGATGACCCCACAATGTATATGCAATTCTTACCAGCAACATCCCCTTCCAACCTGATGACCCCACAATGTACATGTAATCCCTTCCAGCCTGATGACCCCACTATGTACATCTAATCCCGTCCAACCTGATAACCCCACTATGTATATGTAATCCCTTCCAACCTGATGACTACCCCATGTATATGTAATCCCTTCCAACCTGATGACCCCACCATGTATATGTAATCCCTTCCAGCCTGATGACCCCACTATGTATATGTAATCCCTTCCAACCTGATGACCCCACCATGTATATGTAATCCCTTCCAACCTGATAACCCCACCATGTATATGTAATCTCTTCCAACCTGATGACCCCACCATGTATATGGAAACCCTTCCAATCTGATGACCCCACCATGTATATGTAATCCCTTCCAACCTGATGACCCCACTATGTATATGTAATCCCTTCCAAGCTGATGATCCCACCATGTATATGTAATCCCTCCAACCTGATGACCCCACTATGTAAAAGTAATCTCTTCCAACCTGATGACCTCACTATGTGTATGTAATCCCTTCCAACCTGATGTTCCCCACTATGTATAAGTAATCCCTTTCAACCTGATGACCCCACTATGTATATGTAATCCCTTCCAACCTGATGACTACCCCATGTATATGTAATCCCTTCCAACCTGATGACCCCACCATGTATATGCAATCCCTTCCAGCCTGATGACCCCACTATGTATATGTAATCCTTTCCAACCTGATGACCCCACCATGTATATGTAATCCCTTCCAACCTGATAACCCCACCATGTATATGTAATCTCTTCCAACCTGATAACCCCACCATGTATATGGAAACCCTTCCAATCTGATGACCCCACCATGTATATGTAATCCCTTTCAACCTGATGACCCCACTATGTATATGTAATCCCTTCCAAGCTGATGATCCCACCATGTATTTGTAATCCCTCCAACCTGATGACCCCACTATGTAAAAGTAATCCCTTCCAACCTGATGACCTCACTATGTATATGTAATCCCTTCCAACCTGATGTTCCCCACTATGTATAAGTAATCCCTTCCAACCTGATGACCCCACTATGTATAAGTAATCCCTTCCAACCTGATGACCCCACTATGTATATGTAATCCCTTCCAACCTGATGACTCCACTACGTGTATGTAATCCCTTCCAACCTGATGACCCCACTATGTATATGTAATCCCTCCCAACCTGATGACCTCACTATGTATATGTAATCCCTTCCAACCTGATGTTCCCCACTATGTATAAGTAATCCCTTCCAACCTGATGACCCCACTATGTATATGTAATCCCTTCCAACCTGATGACCCTACTATGTACATGTAATCCCTTCCAACCTGATAACCCCACTATGTATATGTAATCCCTTCCAACCTGATGATTACACCAAGTATAATCATCAGGTTGGAAGGGATTACAACCTGATGATTACACCATGTATATGTAATCCCTTCCAACCTGATGACCCTACCATGTATATGTAATCCCTTCCAGCCTGATGACCCCACTATGTATATGTAATCCCTTCCAACCTGATGACCCCACTATGTATATGTAATACCTTCCAACTTGATGACCCCACCATGTATATGTAATCCCACCCAACCTGATGACCTCATTATGTATATGTAATCCCTTCCAACCTGATGTTCCCCACTATGTATAAGTAATCCCTTCCAACCTGATGACCCCACTATGTATATGTAATCCCTTCCAACCTGATGACCCTACTATGTACATGTAATCCCTTCCAACCTGATAACCCCACTATGTATATGTAATCCCTTCTAACCTGATGACTACACCATGTATATGTAATCCCTTCCAACCTGATGACCTCACTATGTATATGTAATCCCTTCCAACCTGATGTTCCCCACTATGTATAAGTAATCCCTTCCAACCTGATGACCCCACTATGTATATGTAATCCCTTCCAACCTGATGACCCCACTATGTATATGTAATCCCTTCCAACCTGATGACCCCACTATGTATAAGTAATCCCTTCCAACCTGATGACCTCACTATGTATATGTAATCCCTTCCAACCTGATGTTCCCCACTATGTATAAGTAATCCCTTCCAACCTGATGACCCCACTATGTATATGTAATCCCTTCCTACCTGATGACCCTACTATGTACATGTAATCCCTTCCAACCTGATGACCCCACTATGTATATGTAATCCCTTCCAACCTGATGACCCCACCATGTATATGTAATCCCTTCCAACCTGATGACCCCACTATGTATATGTAATCCCTTCCAACCTGATGACCCCACCATGTATATGTAATCCCTTCCAACCTGATGACCCCACTATGCATATGTAATCCCTTCCAACCTGATGACCCCACCATGTATATGTAATCCCTCCAACCTGATGACCCCACCATGTATATGTAATCCCTCCAACCTGATGACCCCACCATGTATATGTAATCCCTTCCAACTTGATGACCCCACTATGTATATGTAATCCCTTCCAACCTGATGTTCCCCACTATGTATAAGTAATCCCTTCCAACCTGATGACCCCACTATGTATATGTAATCCCTTCCAACCTGATGACCCTACTATGTACATGTAATCCCTTCCAACCTGATGACCCCACTATGTATATGTAATCCCTTCCAACCTGATGACCCCACCATGTATATGTAATCCCTCCAACCTGATGACCCCACCATGTATATGTAATCCCTCCAACCTGATGACCCCACCATGTATATGTAATCCCTCCAACCTGATGACCCCACCATGTATATGTAATCCCTCCAACCTGATGACCCCACCATGTATATGTAATCCCTCCAACCTGATGACCCCACTATGTATATGTAATCCCTTCCAACCTGATGACCTCACTATGTATATGTAATCCCTTCCAACCTGATGACCTCACTATGTATATGTAATTATTTACCAATAAAATTCTATGTGATGAACTGCATAGATGCATATGTCCCACTGCAAATTAAATACAATGCCAAATTTAAAAATAAATCTGTATGGTGGGACCCAAATCTAAACAAGTGCGAAAATAAAAGAAAAAGTCATTGCATGCAACAATAAATGTAACTTTCAAAACATCAAAAAAGCTCTTGCTAAATGTAACTAGAGCATCTTGTCCCTGACGAAGTCAGCTGAAGCTGGATAGTAGTTAAAAAAGGATACCAGACAAAAGACAACTATAAAGCGTTCTTTAACAATGGTTGAAGCCAAAGAAACAATGGCCAGCACTGCACAAAGCTAACAGTAAATGATACCACATACTCATAACCACAGCATGTGGCCATCCTGCTAGCAAATACATTTAGCTTTGCCTTCATCCTTGTCTCTCCCCTTACATTTCCAGGCGACATTCTCACAATTACACCCCTTCTCCTTCAAATCTCCCAAGAACAAGTCCTCAAAGCATTTTCCAAGGCCAAGAACTCTGCTTTTGTGTGGCTAGATAACATTTTAGGCTGCCTATTGGCCAGGCTGAAACAGGACCTGTCAAACACCCTACCGAAGCAATTTAATAGGTTTTGCATCAGATGAATGAAAGACAGCAACAGTCATTCCCTTGCACAAATGTGGGGCATCAACAAACCCAGGTAATTCTAGACCCATAAGTCTGACCAGCCTCAATAAAGATCATTATGGAGTTAATAAATAAGGACATGGGCAACCTACAAACTCTTGGCCTAAGCCACATTGATTTTGTCAGGTGCAGATCGATTTTGTCAGGTGCAGATCCTGCTTGCTTAACCTGGTCAACTTCTTTGAAGAAGTTACTGAACAGGTGAATGAGGGAAAACCAGTACATACCACAGATCTAGACATTGCAAAGGCATTCAGTACTATCCGACACTCAAGCATTGATGACAAACTCTCCCAGCTAAATACGGATACCTATGACCCTCACTGGATAGCAAACTGGCTCACAAACAGAACACAAGAAATTAGGGTGGGTGGCTCTACTTCCCCCAAAAAACCTGTCACTAGTGGTGTACCACAGACTTCAGTCCTTAGGCCACTCATCTTTGGCATTTACTTCTCCAGAGGGCAAGGCAAATGTTAAGGGTTTATGGCTGACCAAGTTTACAGATGACTGTAAACTTCTTGTCATCACAAACTCTCCAGAGTAGACCAAGATCCTCCAAGAGGGCCTTTCCCAAACAAACAGCTGGTGTAATAACCATGGACTAAAACTAAATGCCAAAAATATGTAATAGTCTCCTTTGGCAAGCATAATGACCACTGTAGGTACCACATTGTCAACACACACCTGAAAATACATCTGGTATTTATAAACCTGGAAATCTATGTCGACAACAAATGGTCCTTTGGTCACCATGTATCCACTATCACAAAAAAGGCCTTTTTCATTGTGAAGCTTATTAGTTATGGTATGGGTTCTAGGTCCATGGATGTGATCATTCCACTGTATTCAAGTAAAATACCCCCCTTCAGTATGTACCTGTCCAAACACTTAACACAACTTAAATGACCACAACACTTTTCCTCCAAGAAAATCAAGGGTCTAAATCATGAAAATACACACTGACCATCTCATTACCTTGTACTTCTTCTCAGTTTCATATAGACTATTGAGAGGTAATCTCTGCATAGTGTTCAGAGCCTCAGCAGACCTTGTCTTCTCAGATCTACTGCACATCCACAAGTCCTATGGTGGCATATACATCTACTCAAGAGATCTTAATGTGCTCTACAACATAAATAGAACATGTTGGATCAAGAGATCTTAATGTGTTCTACAACATAAATAGAACATGTTGGATCAAGAGATCTTAATGTGTTCTACAACATAACTAGAACATGTTGGAGGGATAGACATGTATCATACAGAATACCACTTCTTTGGAATCATCTTCCTCTCCATATTAAGCAAAGTATTTCCCTTACTCTATTCAAACACAGTTTGGACAAATGGATGGGAAACTTCAAATCCAACCATGGTTTAGCACCCTTATCCTTTATGGTTAGGGGCAATATCTAAATCTTCTGCCAGATCTGGTTATTTGTACTTAAATTACAAGGGCTAAAAATGTCATGAGAATGCAGGGCTAGGCTTCTTAACATGTTCACGGATCAATAGCTTAGTGAGTACCTCTGAAGCTCTGAACCTATACTGATATTGTTTATATTGCCATTTATTTAATGTTCTTTAAACATTGTATTCAGTTTTTATTATAAGGCATCATGAGACTCTGGACAGTATCTTAAAACTAAATCATTCACTTACACACTCAGCAGAGCAATGATATTGTCTCTGCAATGCCTATATAACCTGTCTTGTTACTAATGCTGTCTATGTGTATCAATCATTGACTTACTGAAACTAAATCAAATGCAACTAAATAAAAATATCAATAAAACTGTCAAATCTAGCCTGGGCATGGCAGGCTGTGTGTCTGAGTATTGTTAGCAAAGGGAATATGTCTTTAAAACTCTCCCTGCAAGTCATCCACTACTAGCTTAAAGATAATGTGGTACAGCAGTTGCGTTGTCACCTCACAGCAAGAGGTTCTCTGGTTCGATTCTTGGCTGGGGTGCCTTCTGTGTGGAGTCTGCATTTCCTCCCTGCATCCATATGGGTTTCCTCTGGGTACTCCAGTTTCCTCCCACTATACAAAGACATGCATCTGGAGCGTTTCTCCCAGGGCCTCTGCTTTAAATTGGCTTTGTTCCAAGTCGGACTTTCCCTGTAAGCAAATGTTAAATAAAAAAATAATTCTACTGATATCCTCGCCTCTCCCTAGCAGTGCACTATTTTGTTCGTAAAACTGTATTTGCCATGTTTAACAAAATTCTACCCTGCTAATCTGACTGTTAATGTAACCGTCTGACATGCAGTAGTACGCTGAGCTAGTGAACAGATATGCAGACCGTCAAATCTTATTTCAAAGTAGTACAATGGCCCTGGTGCATTTGGGTGTGTCTTTGGGATAAATGGTTAGATACAATAAGTGTAAGTATAAAGGCAGCTTTGCTAATCTACAAGCCACCTTGGCCTTTGTTATTCTGTGTTTCATAATGAAGACATTCGCCTTTAGTTCCTATACAACTCCTAATACTTGATTTTTTTATCTGATTCTCTGCTGTACTGAAGTAGGAAAGGGAGCTCACGTTCTGAATAAAGTGAGTGTTGCCTCCCCCCCAAGTTAAAATCCTGCCTAATTGGCTGAATTCATCTATGCTGAGTAACAGTAATTATCAAAAGAATAAAACTTGGAGAGAAGGCGAGAGGAGAAGTGAAAAAGCACATAAAATCTAATTATCCACATTGCAGTCAGCAACATGTGAAACTGCTAACTTGGTTTTGATGATGGCCCCCTTCCAAAAGGAGACTTCAAGAAATGTACTCAGCCTCTAAATTATTAGACTGGAACATGGAACATTCATTCTGAAGCTTTGTTTTTAAATACGTAGACTCATTAATCAAATGAAAAAAAAAACTGCCACTGCTTAATTTCCTTTTTAATTTGCTGTTAGTTTTCCTCTACATTTGTAAAATTACCCTTTTTATCATATTAATGTATAAATATTTAATGATGCTCTGCAAGGCTAGAAGTGCTGTTTTAGTTCTGTCTAAACCTGACTGAAATTAAATCATTCATCCACATACTCAACTGCATTTCACATAACCGTATAGTGAGCGATTATATTCAGCTAGTGTTAGTCTTCAAGCTGATTTTCTTGTTATTTCAATTAGAATCACGGTTTGTGTAATAAGAATACCCATACAACCTACATGAAAATAGATACACATATATATATATATATATATATATATATATTTACATACATGCATTTATATATGTATATTTTATTAATCAAGAATGATCCAATAGCATACGTGATCCAGAAGCATTTAAATGATTAACTGTTATGCTGAGATTTTTGGAACCAAGTTAAATCTGTTGTGTTTAGGGAGTCCCTGCATGCCTTGTTGTTCTGGATTCATGGTCTTCAGTCGCATTTTTCTTTGTTCTCATTTCTAAACTATGGTGACTAGTATCAATGGTGTCCAGTACTTAATATTTATACACGATTATATAATATCATCATTATTGTCTGACAATGCAAACCAGCAGCACACAAATGACAAAACAAAAATGAGCGAGAATGCAAATGAATGACATGCAAAATGAGCGAATCACAAAATATTGATAACTTCTCTTTCAATATCAGTAAACAGCAGCTATCACACCCAGATGAAGCACCATCTGAATAGTGAACTTGTAATGTAATGTGTGGGATTAAGAACAGGGTTGGAGTAATGTAATGTGTGGGATTAACAAATAGGGTTGGAGCAATGCAATGTGTGGGATTAAGAATATGGTTGGAGCAATGTAATATGTGGGATTAAGAATAAATTTGGAACAATGTAATGTGTGGGATAAGAATAGGGTTGGAGCAATCTAATGTGTGGGATTACAAATAGGGTTGGAGCATTCTAATGTGTGGGATTAAGAATAGGGTTGGAGCAATCTAATGTGTGGGATTAAGAATAGGGTTGGAGCAATGTAATGTGTGGGATTAAGAAAAGGGTTGGAGCAATGTAATGTGTGGGGTTAGGAATAGGGTTGGAACAATGTAATGTGCGGGATTAAGAATAGGGTTGGGGTAGGGTAAATTTAGGATTAGGGTAAACACACTTGAGTAAAAGTGGGGAGGAGAGTTTCAGGCACTACCTTACTCAGGTGTGCTTACCTTAACCCCAATTTTAACCTTGCCCATGCCCCTAATCTTACCTATTACATTACATTACTACTACCCTTGCAGTAACAGTACCACTTCATAAAACAGAGGAACAGAGACACAATACCAAACAGGTGTAACACTAAATTTATCCTCTTACTTAACCTTAACCTTAATTCACAAACACTTGCACATATACTCTACGTGCTGTAACACATCGTGCACATTTTCACCAATTTTTCAGTCATTCATTTTATTGTACAATCCTACAAATCTACACTATATAAAACTTGAATTCAACCAAATATGATTCACACAAATATGTAGTCTCACACATAGCCGGCCTTAGGCAAAGGTCAAAGGCTGCCTAGGGCGCAGCTCTAGCAGGGGCACTTTTCCAGTAATCTGGATGGTGTAGGTATGCCAGGATAGGGGCACCAAGTGGTGTGGGGGGCAATGTGGAGCCCTTTTGCCTAGGGCACCTGTTGACCAAAGGCCAGTCCTGGTCTCACATTTGAGTTGCTGCTCATTTTTACAACCTCACCAACTTGTTGACCAAATGGGATATTAACTGTTTTTATGACATCTTTATACAAATAATTGATACAGCATTTCTGCTATTCAACACACAGTACTATAACAGGATACTGAAGCAGTATCTTTATCCATGACAAAAGTTATGTTTGTTATTCTGTATGAATTCACAACAGTCATTACATATGTATTACATCACATTTTAGAACACAAACATAGCCATTAGAACAGCATAGCAGTTAATCTGATCTTGACATTAAAGAAATAACTAGAAAAATGATAAGAAGGAGCAGGCTGGGTTGCTGGAGAAAGAGGATTATATGGGTTAATTCAAAATAAACCATATTTAAACACCATCTTTTACCTTTATAACTGGATGGCAGGTGATTCTTTTGGCAGTGGCAGAGGTGTGCTGATACTGTTTTTTTTCATGGGCATGAGCAAATCCTTTGTTTTTGTACCCTTACAGGAATTATATGAATTATACATAATGAAACGATCCCTAAGTGAGTGGGCCAGTTAAATGATAAGGTACTACTTGGTAAACTAGGAAAAGAGCTGTTTGTTTATTGGGTATAGTCAGGAAGCACAGAAGTCACAATCATCCTATAGCATTTAGCAACAATGTCTATTTTATTAATTGTGCGTCATTGGTGATAAAACTTTTCTAAACAAAGCCTGCTTCTTTGCCAGTGGCATCAAGAAAATGGCATAGTTTTGATAGAATGTGGAGGGGTCTAACGGTATTAACATTTAGAAAACATCTACAGCAAGGTGATTCAGGTGAACATGTCATGTAAAATCATACAGAACGATGTACTCAACTTTCATGTCTAAAAAACAGTGTAGTCATATTATCCGAGATAGGAAATAAAACTGTCTACACTGCAGGTTGAAGCAGTTCTTGGCAATGTTCTGGACAAATGACTAACCCAAACTCTTCACTGCAATAGACTTGTGGCCATGTATGCAGATCGCTTAGATGCTACACAGAAAGTTTCCTTCTTCTATGGAGGACTTATGATTTGATATCTTGAGCAAGGTTTCAATATCTGGAGGTTTCACCTGAAGATATACATCCAAATAGTGAATGGGTTCCATTCAAGTGCAATTAGGCTGATCAGAAGAATGGAGAGAAGGCCGTACATAGCAATATTTAGGCTCAAGAATTCTACTCAGTGGACATTAGACAGTAATGGTATGATTGAAGCACTTCAATTTATAGTGCCTTTCAGATAATGGACATGACTTGATGCCTTCAGTTCTACATAGCGGAGGATTGCTAGAAAGATTATTGCAGACAATAAGTGAGTTTCTGTACTGAGCTCCTGGGGATCTACTTCACTGAAAGCAAATTATCTTTGATATCAGTGTACTTGGGACTTGGTGTTTGTCTGAGTCAGTGGATACATTCCAGTGTGGGACTTGTACACAAATAAATATAACCAGGTACACTCTACAGTACATGGTAGGAAAAGGAGATAGAACATTCTCGTAGGATGTAGTCATAAAGTAACTCTTATTTTAATTTAAAGTCAGGGATATAAACTTGCAGGTGTGCCTGATACACAATAGAATGTAAGAGTGCTAAACACAAGCTGGGAATACTAGTAAAGGGTGGAAATACGCGTGGAGAAATATGTAAGAGTGCCAAACACAAGCTGGGAATACTAGTAAAGGGTGGGAATACATTTATTTATTTATTTTACATTTGTTGACCGGGCTGGTTTAACTGGATATATTTCCATTTTCAGTAGAGGCCCGGGGAGAAAAGCTCCAACATAGCACAAACAGTAATATGCAATTGTATAACAAAAAAAAAGTAACAAAAAAGTAAAAGGTATATACAATCAATAGAAGGCATACTCAAAATAAAAATATTAAGTAGGTGAATAATATAATAGTCATGTGATTGTTTGATAAGAGAGATACACTAAAATTCATTGTTAGCTAACATAAACACTTGTGGTTATAAGTTTTCAGAGACCAGATTTTAGCTTACAGAGGGGTATATAGAGTAAGATGTAGAACCATAGGCAGTATGAAGGAAAAAAGGAAAGGTGGTTAATTAATCAGGGTTAGTGCAGGGACATAACCAGTGTGATTTTAGGTGACGTTTGAGTTTTTGCTTAAAGAGCGACAGTGATGGAAGTAGAGTTAGATCAGTAGGAAGAAGGTTCCAGTGTTTCCCAGCGGTATTGGAGAAGAGGCTGTCGATGGAAGTAGAGTTAGATCAGTAGGAAGAAGGTTCCAGTGTTTCCCAGCGGTATTGGAGAAGAGGCTGTCGATGGAAGTAGAGTTAGATTAGTAGGAAGAAGGTTCCAGTGTTTCCCAGCGGTATTGGAGAAGAGGCTGTCGATGGAAGTAGAGTTAGATTAGTAGGAAGAAGGTTCCAGTGTTTCCCAGCGGTATTGGAGAAGAGGCTGTCGCCTGACAAGTTATTGGACTTACTTATGCTAGCAAGTTTACCTGAAGAGCGTAGAGAAATCACATTGTTATAAGGGGTAATGAGGTTAGCGAGAATTGGAGTATTATTTGGTTGGTAAAAGATTTTATGAGCAATGGTGAGTTGGGAAAAAGTTAGCATGTTAGGGAGTTCAAGCCAGTCAAGCTCCTTTAGATTCAGACAGTGGTGTGTTTGAAATGCATTGCCAGTGGCAAATCTGGCAATATTGTTATAGGAGTTCGATAGTTTGAGAAGATTATTTTTTTTAGATTAGTATAAATAGGAGAAGCATAGAGAAGAGTTGAGATTAAGTGAGAGTGGGCAATGGTGGTTCTAGCTAAAGGAGTTAGGAAGGGTTTGATTCTGTATAAGGAGCCAATTTTTCTGTTCACTGCTTGAATGGTGTTATTTATATGCATATCAAAGTTAAGGTTGTTATCAATTGTGACTCCTAATAGTTTGGTAGTGGGGTTGGGAGAGATGAGGGTACCGTTGTTAGATATAATAGACAAATCAATAGGAGAGGACCTACTGGTAGGTGTGAAGAGTAGAAGCTTGTTTTTTTTGGCGTTCAAAAGAAGGCAGCGTTTTAGGAACCAGTCTTCTACTAAGTTGAATACTTTTTGAGTTAGATAGAGTAGTTCAGATGTGGAGTTAGCAGAACATATAAGTGTGGAATCATCGGCATATTGAATGCAGGTAGCTTCAGGGACTGCTTTGTGAAGGTTGTTGATGAATAAAGAAAAGAGAAGAGGTCCTAAAATGGAGCCCTGGGGGACTCCAAGGGTGACTGGTAGGAGGGATGATAGTTTATTTTCCCAGAGAACTGCCTGTTGCCGATTGTTAAGGTAAGACTTGAGCCATTGTATAACTGGGGGATTTAGAGCAAGAAGTTCAAGAGTATTTATAAGTAGGGGACGATTAACCATATCAAAAGCCTTTGAAAGGTCGATGAAGAGATCAGAAGAGAGGATGTTGTTATGACGGTTCTTATTAATGGAGTCAGTGAAAGATAGTAGAGCAGTGGTAGTGCTATGAAATGGCCTAAAGCCATGCTGGCATGTAGCCAGAATATTGTGTTTAGTTAGGTGGTTGAGTAACTGATGGTGAATGCATTTTTCCATGACTTTAGCTAAGGGTGATGGGAGAACTATTGGTCTGTAATTAGAGTAGTCGTTGGATTTACCACCTTTATGTAGGGGGATGATGTGGGAGATTTTCCAGATGTCTGGAATGATTCCTTCATTAATGGTTCTATTAAGTAGAATGGATATGGGAAAGGCAATAACTTTAGCTGCTATTTGCAAATACTCAGAATGTAACTGGTCAGCTGAAGGAGTACAAGGCTTAAGCTTTAGTAAGATTTTGTAGATGAAAGTGGTTGAGATGGGATGAAATCTAAAAGTTGGTAGAGGTCCAGCTGTAGAAGAAGGGAGCCTCATGTTATCAGTGGAAAGCTGGCTAGCTAAGGATTGTATGGTGTCTGTGAAGTAGGTGTTGAAGTTGTTGGCAATTTGAAGTGGAGTGTTATGATCTGCATCATGAGGGGATGGTGTTCTAGACTGATCAGGTTTGAGGACCCTATTGATGTTAGTCCAAAATTTCTGAGGATTCTTATGGTGTGTGTGTTGTAGCTTACTATAGTAGTTCTTTTTGTCAGAGAGTATAGCCTTTTTAGTTATGTTTCTCAGCTGTCTAAAGGTTTGTCGTTCAGGGGAGGTTCTGTTAGTTCTCCAATTGTCCCAAGCTTTATTTCTAATTAGTATTTTTTGTCTAGTCTCTTTTGTTAGCCAGGGGGCTGGTTTGGATTTAATTCTAATAGATCGTTTAGGTGCATGCTCATCTAGGATTGTAAGAAATTTAGAGTTAAAATATTTAACAGCCTCATCTAGTGGGAGTATTTTTAGAGGTTTCCAGTCACAAGCTTTAAGTTCATTTTGGAAAAGTACAGGGTTAAAGTGTTTCTTTGTTCGTGATATCCTATAGGCTGGAGTGTTAGAGATGTCATTCTTTTGTCTTATTATATAAGTTAGCATATGATCACTTAGATCATCTGGTAAGGTTCCTACATTATAAGTATGTGGGACTTTACTTATAAGTATCCAGTCTAAGGTGCTCTCTTTTTTGGTTGGTTTGTTGATTCTGGTCATTAAGTTGATAGTTTGAATAAAACCATGGAGATTAATATATGTGGAAGGGTTAATGGTATTAATGGTTTTCCAGTCAGTGTTAAAGTCACCTAGTATTATTGTTTCTTGAGGGTAAGTTGAGGACACCCAGCTAAGAATATCTTCTATTATAGTGTTGTTATTACCGAGGGGGTAGGTAGATACAGATCACATAGAGGGATTTGTTAGGGTTGATTTGAAGTTTGGAGATTAGGACTTCAGCCTTATTGTGCAAGGGTGGGTTTTCAGTTATAGAGGAGATATGTAGTCCATTTCTGTAGAGGAGTGCGACTCCCCCACCCTTACGTTTTAAGCGGTCTTGTCTTAATATGTTATAGCCAGGAGGGATAATTTCATTATCCTTAGTTCCTGGTTTTAAGCATGTTTCTGTAAGGCAGAAAATGTTGAAGGAGTGAATATCAAGGAGAGCATGAATGTGGGCAATTTTGTTATTGATACTACAGGTATTGAGATGTGCTATAAGTAGAGAGTTGGAGAGTTTGCTTAAGGTAGGCAGGTTTAGAAAAGATGTGCAGTGCATATTTACAGTAGATGCAATGGTAGGGCCCGGATTAGGGTGTATATCACCATCCCTTAAGGTTTGGGCTTTGTGGTTTAGATATGGGGTTGTGTGAATAGTTAATTAGAAGTTTCCATTTCTTTATTATCAGGTTGTTATACTTAATGTGTGTGCATCGATGGTATTGAGGTGACATATAACAGGGAGTGGAAATGATGTTAATGTGTTTATGGGAGTGGAAGATATCAACAGTGGTTGTTTGTTTTGGAGGGAGGTTGTAGAGGAAGAGATTGGATTTTTCAAAATGGGTTAGGAGATAGGCTGAAGTCAGGACAGGTAAGAATATAGTTAGGAGTGTTAAGTTCGTTAAGAAGACTTTTATTGTAGTTTGCATGTTGCTAAAATATAGCTATACAAATACTAAGAAGGTTTAGTGGGATAAAGTAATGAAGGAGAGGTAGGAGTGGGAGGGACTTATGTAGAGGAAGAAGTGATGCTATTTGGGAAAACAGCTGTATAGGTAGAGATACTAGTGAAAGAATTAGAGGACGAGGGTGTGGTTAGGAGGAGTAAATTGATTGGGTGGATAATAAGCAGGATGAGTGAGGGGTGTGGTTTAGGAGGTATAAAAATAGGACTACTGGGGGTGGGTGAGATTTGGGGGTAGGGTAGGGGAGCGGAGTGAGCCCGCAGAGCGAACGGAGCGGGCAGACACAATTGAAGGAGAGCTGTAGAGGAGACTATCAGAAATGCAGGAAACTATGGGTAAGTGAGGTAGTGCCTAAGAAAGGAAGGTTTAGAATGACACAAGAGTCTAACAAATAAGAAATAGAGGAGGGTAAAATACTGTTAATCACTAGGTGAATGAGAGGAGGAGCAGATCAAGAACTAAGAAGGTATAGTACAGTTGCAGGGGTAAAATCAGGAGAGAGACAGTGAGTGCTGGATAGGATGAGAATGAAGGGAGATAAGAAGAGATATACTGAAGTTGCAGAGGTGAGACAGAGAGAGAGAGAGAAGCAGTGAATAAGGGAATAGGATAAGGGTGCCACCCAGTGGACAAAACTAATATTGAGGAAGGTGTTTGGGAGAGTTAGCTAGACATGAGCTATGGAAGATCTGATACTAAGAGAGTAGGTTATTGTAAGTGAGGAGGTGGATTGTCTGTTGGGTAGCTGGAAAGGGGGGTAAGGCTGCTGGTTACTCAAACTCAAAGTGAACTTTAGAGCCCTGGTAAAAATAGTTATCAGAGGCCTACTGTACAATTAGGTCTAAGTACATAACCTACTTTCTTCCTTCCTTGCTAGAAGGTACAAAGAAAAACAGTCAAGCAGATGCAGCCAATGGAGTTTGGTCAGGTTCTTAAGTCACCGGATAGGTTGAGGCTAGGGCAGGTTCAGAACAGTGTAGAGCTAGGTACTTAGGGGAGGAAGGGAGACAAATGAAGAGATAGAACGGTGTAGAACTAGGTACTTAGGGGAGGAAGGGAGACAAATGAAGAGATAGAACAGAGGTTAGCACAGGTAGCGGGGCTGTAAAGCTAGTAATAGTAAGATAAAACATTTACAATCAGTCACAGATGCAAATAAATATATATGCAATTCATGTAGGCATTATAGGCAAGATTAAAATAATGAATATAAATGCAAATAATGTTGGCAATTAAGGCATGAGTTAAACAAATCAATAGAGATAACATTCAAACTAGGAACAAAAAAATTAAAATTGAGTAAGTGATGTCTTCATTAAAACAGCGCAAACATTGAGTAAAAATTAATGCAGTAACCAAAAATGCAGGTACAATAATAGTTCTTTCTTTTATAATTGAGAGTTAGCTTGCTAGGGACTAAATAAAATTCCCAGTAATAGGTAGGGCGAGAGTTGGGGGGACCCTGATTATCTCCTTAATGTGAAGGCACGTGGGGACTCGCTATCGTTTAAAGAACATTTCAGCAGGTCAACGGGTAAAGGAGAGGTATGGGCCTTATACACATTCAAGCTAGACTACAATGGTGGTACAATGCTAGCAGTGGTTCAAGCTGTTATCAGGTAATTAACAACAAAATATTTAATAAAATGTCCTCAGTATACTCAGGCTAGCAGCACATATGAGGCACGTTATCATCTAGCCATACAAGGCTGTGAGTAGGTAGTAGGGGTTTCCTATGCAGTTAGGACAGCTATACGAGGGTGGCGGAGTATGAAAAAGCCGATTCGGCTAAATTAGCTCTGAAACGCTTAAACTGGACAATGTAGTAGGAGTTTGTTAAGCATTCCACATACATGTAGAGAAGTATGTAAGAGTGCCAAACACAAGCTGGGAATACTAGTAAAGGGTGGGAATACATGTGGAGAAGTATGTAAGAGTGCCAAACATAAGCTGGGAGTACTAATAAAGGGAGGGAATACATGTGGAGAAGTGACAGGCAGACAGGAAATACCGATGCATTTTGCCAGTACATCTTTTAGGGAATTGTGGAGAATTTCCACAAAGACAGAACCCCAGAAAAGAATTGAACCAGGGAACCAAACACTTTTATGGAGCTAACCATTGCACTCTTCTACCCTGCTTCTAATATGAGTAAGTCAACAGGTTACACACTCACCTTTGTTGCAGAAGGTGGTGGGTTCTGTTCGCAGACCAGGTAGATGGATTATTTTTTTTTCAATACTGACAATGCAGTGCAGCATGGGGGGGGGGGGGTTCCACTCCATCTTGTGCTGTCCTTCAGATGAGATGTAAAACCGAGATCCCATCTGCCTGAGTTAGTGGTAGCTCAGTTGGATGCAAAAGATCCCATGGCACTTATCAAAAATACTAGGGGTACTTTATTTACGTAGACAAAAGCACAGTGCAATAAATATCAATAAATTACACAAGCTAAAAAAATAGCAAAGAAAATATGCAAACTGAAAATACTACATACAGAGAAGATGCAGAAAAATAGAAGATAAAATAATATTTATCTAAAACTCATCCTCATACTCTTTTTGTCACAGACAAAATTATACCGCCAAATAATGGCATTCAAACACCAAATCTTATTACATAATAAGTATTTTTTTCTAGTTTACCAAACAGTATAAACAATAGCCACACACAGTCTTATCTACTGCGTCTGTGTTTATAGTAGTATTAGGACCATAAAATCCAAAAACTATTTTCACCATGGTAATATATTTTAGAGCCACCATCCATGTATAGGTAAATATTTTTTGCCATAATTTAACTAAACTACGGCATTCCAAAAAAACATATTCAACTCACTCAACAGCATTCCGTTTGGAACACAATCTTTGATACTTTGTTTTACATAATAGCATAGACTCTTTAACTAGCAGTTTATATATCATTAAGTGCCACAAAAAATCCTGGCTGTCATACTAAAATTTAAATGTCTGTCTATATTCATGAATTGCAGTTTTCAAATCATGATGTAAAGACTGCCATTAATTAATATAAAACAAATGTTGCATAATTGCCTTATAGCATAGTTTTATACTTCATTTTACTTATGGATATCCAATTTCAGTAGCAGAATCTTTCTTTCCCATTGGGCTACCACTCTTTCATCCCTTACTTTTCTCTTCTGACTTTGCAGATAATCCCAGAATTTAACATATTTAACTTTTAAAAATTAAGCAACTAATTTGGAATCATGATATCTAAGGAATGAAAGCATGCCAAAAATGAATAAAGAAGCTAAAACAACTGTTACGTTTTTCAAATGTAAACCTCATTTTTTCCTTTTGCTATAAATAATATCCCTTTTGATAGAATTTAGCTTGGAACCCCAAAAATATAAACAAAATCAATAATTGAGTTTCTAATTTGATTGGAAAAGAAAGAACAGAACCTAAATAACTTAATTTACCTAAAATAATAGTGTTAAGTAACTATATCTTTTAGTAAAACTAATTTTAAAGATGTTTTCCTCCAAGTGTGTGATAAGGATGTCGGATCGCTTTTGGATAACAAGAGTAATGAGAAATTAACTTGTCTCAACAGGAAATTGCTGCCCTCAAAGAACTTAGCTTGAATAAGTCTCTACAAATTATGAAGGCTGATAAAGGTACTGGTACTGTTGTCTTGAACAGGTTAGATATATTTCTGAGATTAATAAATGTCTTGATGACAGCACTTTTTATAAATGTGTTTCTTTAGCTGAAGTTAATGAACATCTTGTGGCTGAGCCTGTTGATAAGTTTTTTAGTGACTGCCTTACTGACAACAGGATTACTCCAGGGGAACTTCATTTATTTATTTATTTATTTATTTATTTACCGGGAAATTCCGACTGGGCACAGGTCCATTTTCAGTAGAGGCCCGGGGAGAAAAGCTCCAGAAATCGAAACAAGTAACAAATACAGAGCAAGTAAAATCTATAGGAAACATGAACAGCAGGAATACGTGAAGATCCAATTAGGTACCAAGAAGTAACAATACACATAAAAAAATAAAAAATACATATAGAAATGAAATTGTAAACATGGATGACAGAGAATGGTCATTATTATAATATGTCGTTGAGTAAGCTTAGGTAAAAGTTAAGAATAAGCAATACACCTTCGAACTGTTTAATTTGGCAGTTGTAGCTGAGTACACTAACAGATATATAGCTGACAAACATTGTATGGTGATGTAAGCAGAAGGGGATAGAGGAAATAGAGGCGGGGGAGATATAATGGTTTGATTTTGGCAGGCATGGTGGCTAAGGGAAGGGAGGAGGGGAGGTGAGTAGAGGAGAAGTGAGTCTTAGTAAGGACTGCAACAAGGACATTTCATGTCTGTCAAAAGTCCGTCTCTGGGGAAACTTTTTCAGAATTCCTACAATCCACAAGAATAATGTTAACTCTCCTTCCCATTTGATAGTCTTTAATAGAAGAACTAAGACTGAAACATTTTCTGAATTTGTGGACATGGTTCACAACTCGATTGTACAAGGGACCACATTTTATCTAAAAGACTCTTGGACTTTTTTGATGAATTGCAGAGGCTTCCTATTCTGAATGGTGACTGCTTTCTAGTAACCCTTGATGTAGTGGCTCTTTATTCAAATACTCCCCACTTCAAAGGTCTTCAACTTACCAAGAAATTCTTGCTGGAATACTCAGAGGTGAGCTACAGCAAAACTGATATTATATGTCAGTTGATTTCAGTTGTTCTGCATAATAATTTCTTCCATTTCAACAGTTGCATCTTTCAACAAAAGAGAGGGGTAGCTATGGGGGCTAACATGGTACCAGTGTATGCTAATTTGGTCTTAAGTGCTTGGGAGATGTATACTCTCTCCCTTTTTCCAAGTTTTCAGCATGTACTTTTTTACTGCCACTATACTGATGATTTATTTTTTGTTTGGAGCGGCACTTTTCTCATCTTGACTCTTTTCTAACTGATTTATCTGGCAGCATCAGTTTCTTTTTCTTTACCACTTCTGGTATGGGCCACAGAGTTCAGTTTCTGGATGTAGATATTTGGTTTGATCTGGTTATCAGTTCTTTCAGCTCTAACATATTTCACAAAAAGACCTACCATTACAACTATCTGGACTAAACTATCCAGCATCCACATTTTATGAAAGCTATTGCAGTCAGAGGACACTTCATCAGGCTTTCCCACTTAATCAGTGAGGACTCCATCTTCTTGGATGAATGTCCTTTTTTGACAGGGCTTTTTAAGGATAGAAACTGTACTCTTGACTTGTTGGCTCATATTAGCAAAGAGGTTTGCCTGGGTAGGTCTACCAAATTTCCCCCAATACTTAAGCCTGGTCTGCAGGTCTTCACCGACAATTCCATAGGTATAAACCACACACTGAGCTTCCCTCTTCCCATTTGCAGAGACATGCATGGTATTAAACATACTGTGCAACAACTGGAACATTATCACCAGTAATAAGGAACTCTCTAATATTTTTGGTTCCCACCCCACTTTTTGTTAAAAAAAAAAAAAAAACAGAACTCTCCACATAGCTTTTGAAGGAAGGGACCCTCCATTTTTTCAAACTCTACAATTTTTCCTGCCAGCAGGTTGCTTTCCCTGCGGTGAGTGTGTAGCTTGCCCCTACATTCTCCAAAGTGATTGATACACATTGAAGCATAACAATTTTCTTGTGAGGTGTAAAAACAGGTTTAATTTAAATTTAAACCTTTAATTTAAAATACACATACCTTTGGCTTTACTACTAGCTCTGGGTGCATGAAAGCGGCCGTGTCACTGGTTGGTTTTTGAATTCTCCTCCTAACTACTCCTTCTTGGTTCTGCCTGCTCCATTTGCCCTTCGGGCTCACTCCACTCCCCTACCCTGCTCCCATTTCCCACCCGCCTAAGCACCTCTTTACTTATAGCCATATAACCACTCCCACTCTACAATCAACCTATCACAGGCAACCTCTCCCTCTGTCACATGTCCTTCTTCACCTTACTTTCCGTACTCTAATAACCTCCCCTCTACACTACAAATCATATATACTAGTAAAAATACCTCTTATTATCCAACTTATCTCCACAATCTTCACATAATATTTATACCCATTATGGCAATCAAATCTACACTAACTTTAACCTTGATATGTCTTCCTCTCTTCCTCTCTTGCCTTCTCCATCTCACCTGTCTCTCTCATATCTCTCATTCTCCCCCTATCATACAACATCCACTTTCCTTAAAATTGAGTCAGTCATCACACGTTACATTTCTCCACACTTTTATAATTATAATGACTCTCATTTGTTTATCAGAAAAATTGTTCCTAACACCTCTAACGCAGTCCACATCCCAGATCATAATCACTTTCTTGCCCTTAACCTTAACTCTACTTTAAACACCTTTCCACCTTTCTATTTTGACTGATCTCAGTCCTCCTTTCTGGTGACATTCATCTCAACCCAGATCCCTCAACCTGCCAGAGAAATATCTTACCTTCATCATTTTCCTTGTCTTTCCATAAATCCCTCCTATTTGCTACAATAAACATCCAAAGTTTATGCAATAAATTAGCTAACTTCCATGCCTGGCTATCCCATAACCAACCAGACATTCTTTCTATCTCAGAAACATGGTTAAAACCGTATATAAAAGACCCTGAAATTACTCCACCAAACTATAGTACTTTAAGGACAGAACCCAAAAAAAGATGATGGAGTAGGCATACTTTACTCATCTTCCCTAACAATCACCACTATACCAGGACTATACCCCAATTTGCTACAGCTGAAGTAACCCTGGTCCTCCTAAAGATTAATAACAACAAAGGCATATGCATAGCTGCCCTATACATCCCCCCAGCTAATACTATACCCATTCTTGAGAATATCCTCTCTTGGATCTCATCTAATATACAAAATGAGACTATAGTCCTCAGTTATGTTAATATTAACCGCTCTTCTATGAACTCTACCATAAGCTCTCAGAATATAAACCTATATAAATTCACCCAACTAATCAATTCTCCCACTAGACCAACAAAAGATAATACATCTGGTAGTATTTTAGACTGGATACTAGTTTCCCACCCCCATCTTATCTCTGACAGTGGTACCCTCCCTGACTCTTTTAGCAACCATCTCCCTGCCTTGGCATGTCATAGTCCTTCATCCCTCCATTTACACAATTATATCTCATTCCATTCCCTGAAAAACTTTGATGCTCAAACTTTCTGCAACTCCTTAAAACACATGAACTGGAACCCTTTTGGATAATGCTCTTGCTTACTTCAATACTTCCTTTCTTAATCTACTATCTAATCAACAGCTTCATCCCCCCCTTTAGATCTAAAAGGCTCAAATCCAAAACTACCCCATGGCTTACCAAAGAAACTATCTCCCTCATGCATTTCCGAGATAAATCATGGAAACAGTACCAAAAAACATAAAACACCCAACTCCTTGGCCAAATACAAACAACTTCATGATTAAGTAAAACAACACATTACCAAAGACTGAACATACTATTACTCAATATTACAAAATGATCATAAATCAAACCCCAAAAAGTTCTGGAACAGCATCTCTGCCCTACTCCATCCTGGAAAAAAGGAGAACCCCTGCCCAGATCCTAACTCTTCTGATCTCTCCTTAGCTACACAATTTAACTCCTTCTTTATAGACTCTATAGCTGAGCTCAATACATCCTTCACTAATAATATATCAAGTCAGACCCCATGTCCAACCACAAGCTCAACCCTCTCCAGCTCCACCTATACTCATCACCTCCCTTTCTCTTTCAAACCTATTCCTATTACTACCATAAAAAAAAACTTCTACAAAATTTGAAACCATCCTCAGTTGCCCCAGATGAACTTCCATCTAACTTCCTCAAGCTAGCCATCGATGGCATAGCTTATCCCATCTCCATCCTTATAAACCGTTCCATCCAAGGATCTTACATACCCCTCCTCTGGAAAAAAGCCTTCATTATTCCCCTCCACAAAGGAGGCAACAATACTGAGGTCTCTAATTTCAGTCCTATAGCCATCCTATCTCCCATTTCTAAAATCCTTGAAAAATGTATCCACGTACAACTCCTACCACATCACTTAGACAACAAACTGCTGAACCATACACAACATAGTTTTAGACCCAGTCACAGCATCACCACTGCCCTCCTCTCTTTTCTTGAAACCATTAACCGTGCTCATGACTCCAGCAACATTGTATCTACCCTTCTTCTAGATTTATCCAAAGTGCCTTCGATACTGTTTCACATAACCTTCTCCTGTCCAAGTTCTCTCATCTCAATCTTTCCTCCTCCTCCATCAACTGGTTTTCCAGTTACCTTTCTAATAGACAGCAAGCCATCAAATGGAAAAATTGTATCTCTTCCTTCCTTCATACTC
This sequence comes from Protopterus annectens, assembly GCF_019279795.1. NCBI lineage: Eukaryota > Metazoa > Chordata > Ceratodontiformes > Protopteridae > Protopterus > Protopterus annectens. The sequence goes on from NC_056745.1 coordinate 131,100,849, forward strand.
TCACAGGCATCCCTCAAGGCTCCATACTAGGCCCTTTATTGTTCAGCATCTTCATCAATGACTTTCGTCACTGTATTCCAAATGATAACCGGATTCAATACACCGATGATTCTACCATTATCTGCTCTGCCAAATCCCTCCCCAAACTCATGAAACTAACTCAAGATGCCTTCTCTTGCACCAAGTCTTGGATGCTGAGTAATCACCTTGCCCTCAACCCTTCAAAATCAAAGATCATGATATTTACCCCTTCTAAATCCACCAAAATAGATAAGAACTCTTTTTCTATAACTAGCCAAAACTTGACCCCAGTTGAAATAGTTGCCCACTCAAAGCTTCTAGGAGTCCTTATTGATGATTAACTAAAGTTTGATATCCACCTAGAAACTAACATTAGGAAAATACATCAAAAACTGGGTATGTTATACTGCCATAGTTGTTATCTTACTTCCTCAACCAAACACATCCTCTCTACCACCTATCTTATCCCCTCCCTTATGTACGGTGCCTCTCTCCTTACAAATCTTCAATACTCTCTAAAGTCTAAGCTTGCTTCCTGCTAAAATAAGCTCTCAAGGTTTGCTACCAGATCCAAATCCTCCTCCTACCACTGCAAGACAATCCACTCCTTGAATTGGTTGGAACTTCCTGGGTATCCTTCCTACATTTAACTCTCTATTGCACATAAGCTCATCTTCACACCCTTAAATTGTCCCACACTCTCCTCCACCCTCAAAATGCATCAGCCCAACAGACTCTTTAGGTCCAACAATCAGAACCTTCTGGAAGTGAACAAGCCTATACATACTCCTGGAACACTTCTATTATCTTTCTCCCTAGCGCGACTATGGAATTCCCTTCCTCCTCAAATTTGAACCACCTACAACCATTCCACCTTTAAAAACCTGCTCCATTCATACTTTCTTTCTCACTGGGAATGCTCCTGTTCTCATCCCACATGACTTCATCCACTGCACCCCTACTTTCCTTCATCCTACTCACCATCCTAACACTCATCTCCACTATATATATCCACCTTTTTCTCTATTGCCTCTTACTCACCTCACGTACTTGGAACTTGCAAGGTTTACCCTCCTCAATGCCTTGCTCTTAATTATTACCTAATTATGCCTTATTAAAGCACACTCCCATATACTTTTTAGTATTTCGTGTACTGTTGTTATTTTTGTATGTCCTCAGAATACTCTGTATTGACTCATCCCATGAATGTTTTCTTAACATTTTGTGTTTGCCTTGTTGTTTTCATTCTCAAACTATGCATAAGTGGCAAACTGTTTTGATTTTTATTTGTGAACTATGTATACATTACAAACTGATGATTTTTATTGTAAAACTGTATGAGGAGCTTTTCTCCCTGGGCCTCCATTGAAAATGGGCTCATTTTTGGCCCAATGGACTTTCCCAGTAAACAAACTGCAAATAAATAAATTGTAGCAGCGCTTCAGTGGTTTATGTTGGCATTTGTGACACTTGTTCATCCTTTTATGTTGGCAAAACTATAAGGAGATCAGTGGACCGGATTAAAGAACATAATGCAGCTATTAGGCACTGAGATTTGTATAATGCACTGGGGAAACATAGTGCATGTTGCAACAATTTTGTAGTATTTCATTTTTTTGTTTTGCCCAAGTACCACCATTTTTTGGTGATTATAATACTCTTCTTGAGGTAATTGAACTAAAGTGTCAGTTGTTCTTAGATGCGGAGTTTCCGCCTGGTTTGAATGAAAACCTTAACATTAAATGTGCCTTGAGGTGGTGTATGTGACCCAGTCCCTCCCCCCTCCATAAGGCTATTAAGCTCTTTCACTCACCTAAGCTCCACTCCCTCCTGACAAGATAGGGCCTTTAAATTTGTATTAGCTTTCTGAGAACAAATAAGGTTTTCTTATTGGGTCACATTCCTTGCTGGACATTTGATTTCATGTTTTAAGTGTGATTGACAGTTTTTACTGTATTGAAGTATACTTTTCAGTTTTCTCATTTCTGATGAAGTTTTTACAATTAAAGAATTAAAGCACTCAAATACACTTGTTCTGTGTAAGCAAAGACTGCATGGCTCAGAATCTGAAATGTTTATTCCACTGTGCAGTCCGTTTGACTCAGCACAGATACCCAAAACAGTTAGCAGCAGTAAACAACCAAAAAGTTGAAGCCAAACTTCCAAATGCAATAAAATGCTTTCACAGTTAAATGCAATAAAATACTCTCACATTTAAGCGCTTTCACCTAATAGAATGTCAGGCTTCCTCAGAACAAATTAATAATGTTCAAAGACCCCTATATATGTAACCAGCAAATTCAAAAGGACCAATAAGAAATCTCCAATTATCAATGAGAAAATACATGTAGAAAAATACATACTAGTTACACTACAAAATAATTAACTTGACACATGCAAAGTTACAGATACTAGGTCATGTGACACAGACAGTGTTGGTGCTCATAAAGGAACTAACATTTTAAGTGAAGGAGAAACAGAGACACAAGGTGTGCTGGTGGTTTGTTGGGTATAAAGTACATGCGCCAAGGTGGACAAGAAGTGTGAATGAGAAACTTATATGTAAAGAAACAAAGCAACTACAGTATCATAAGTGTACGAGAAAGCACTGGTTCTTGAGACAGTAGTGTAGTAAACTCCTACATATGGTCAGACGGACGCAGTGGCAGACTTTATCTATTTGTTATGTTTCTGTATTATGTATTACTCGGATAAGTGAACTGCTCCTGACACTCTTTTCAGCCATGACCTGGCTCTGGAGAAGCATACATCATTTTCATTCTCTACAACACGAGAAATAGCATGGCACCAATACAGACAACGCTTCATGATTTATAAGTAAAACGTAAACATTTACAGTTATAGATTATTGATATCAGAAAACATACATGTTTTGAATCCCTAAGGTGGTTGAAAAGACCAGCCATCAACATACAGATGAAAATATACCAATGAAGTTGTGAAAAGACTTGTATCCTAGTAATTTCTAATGAGAAGTAGAAGGGTGCTCCATCACATCTAGCATACCTTTCTAAAGGTCTCTTCCCAAATGGAGCTTTTCCTCAAGGTTAGAAAACTGTGCTTAGTAGACATGAATGGATAGTGTTGTTTAGATATCTCTAGCTTATGCACTAGCGGTGGACAGTATCCTAAATGTAATAAGTTAAATATCAAACATAAGATGGCTCTAGCGGTTATCATCACCCATCTGTAGAAACAAACAATGATAATCTCTGGCCTCAAATAGAGCAATGAAACAACAATTCTATTGACAGAAATTTGCAGCCAACAAATTAAAAACAAATTAAGCACCACAAGTGGGTACTCCATATTCCAACCTATGTATTCCTGCATTAAACCCTGTTGTTTTTGTTGTTTGGTTTGTGAGACATTGCAGACATGTAGCTCACGCATAGTTAAGCCCAGAACCTTAGTCACCACTATGTCAATATGACATTCAAATATTTGTCTGGGATCCACCCATACACAAAGATGTGTGTAGTTCGTTAACTACTTAATTAGTAATCCATTTGGAGTTTTGATATTTAGACCAACAGGTTGCATAGAGTTATGGCTAATCCCAATAACATGTTTGCGGACTCACTGGTGTCCAAAATCAGTTTACTGCTATCAAGACCATGACATCACTAGTTAACGTTACCTTTAATCCCCACTGAACCGATTCTGCACTATTTATCCCTTCATAAGGATAAGATTATTGGTATGTGGTATAATATTTCAACCCATGCAAGTCAAGAATGAAATCATTTATAAATAAGGAGAAGACACTGGGACCCAGGACTGGCATACCTGCCTGTACTGTTCTCTGCAGCGTAACTATAACAGCAAACATGGCAACTCATGCTGAATCTAAAACTAAAATCAAATACTTTTTGAAACTGTCATGACTGGGACTTACTGCCTGCAAAGTAATTTTTAAACCCAGTTTTTGCTTTAGTTTTAATGCATGCGTTATTCAGACATGAAGAAGGACACAGTGCCATAAATATTAGATTTTACTTTTAACTATAACATGTCTGAGTTTTGCAGCTGTCGTTCTTTGCTTAGTTTAGGTTTCTGGTTCCTGTAACCCTGATGAACACAGAGACATTGTATTTATTTCTGTCTGTAGATGAACTTTTTAACCATTCCCAGGGGCTTCCCTCGTTCCACAACTCCTTGAGCTACTTTATTGCTAGCATATCGTCCACAGATTCAAGTGAACTTTCCAGGTAAACAAATATGGCTGCATCAATATGCCTCTTAAAATACAAGTATAAATTGTGTTTTCTGGGCTACACCAACCCATACTTGCACGAGGGAGCTCTCCATACTTGATTGTACTAGTGTCTGTCTGCATGTAATCTTTTCCATGACTTTCACTGGTGCCCCCAGGTAGCAGATGCCTCTGGTATCACTGACTGTTATGGGGCAGGCCACCTCGGCCAGTGGAGTAACTGCTGCGTGCCTTAAAAAGGGGAGAACTGTACCTGATATAAGATAAATGTAAATAATATATGTTAGGATCCCAGCATTAACAGGGCCAGAAATATTTAGAAATGACAGATATGTACCTCTGTGGGAGCAATTTTTTTTTTACTTCATTTCCTTCAGTAGAGTTTTGCCATTTTTAAATGGATTAGGAAGTTACATTTTGCTTCACCTCTAGCAACTCTAGCACTGGACACTGTGCTTGTAGTAACACTGATACTAACAAGCACTAAGAGTGGTAGAGATGTGCGTGGCTTATCTACAGGCTGTTTATGGTCAACGTGGCTGTACCAGTAAGAATAGGTGAACAATACTCATTATATGGAAGGAAGACACCTTTTACAATAAATGGCCTAACTTGTGTGCTAAAGAGGTTTTGTTAAAGCAGGGCTCTGGTCTGACAACCTACTTTTGCAAACAGTGAATATTTATAAAATAATAAGGTAAAAGCTTGGTGCATTGGACACTGTAGGCCATAGGTTCTCTGATTCTGTCACTGCAAGCCTCCCTCATACCCCGAAAAGTCCTCAATTTTCCTCTAGCCACCAAATAAGTAATCTGTGCCTCTCTATAAATATAAATATGCTACCAAATACAAAAACAGGCTATGGGCTCCTTTACCCACCACCCACCCCCACCCCCAGTGGCCCAACACAAATTACACGCATGATAGTGAAATAATCAAGGTTTGACTTAAGACTTTATGCTTTTATTATTGATCCACAGCAGATACACATATTCTGTGGCTGTTGTCCTTCTGCACTTAGTCTGGTCCACATAAAACTGATAGAGAACACTCAATGTTTCAGGACAAGACATATTAGACTTGCTTGTGCCTCGCCGGGGAGTTCACCTTACTATTTGAGGACCACCAGTCTAGGCAAATGCAAAGCTATTTGTACATTTTTATTCTTTCTGTGTTGTTATTTTTAAACACATCTAAGCTAGACATTTGTTCTGAAAACCATGAGGTGTTTTTTTTTTTTTTTTTTTTTTTTTTTTTGAGAAATTGATGATAAGTATCTAGGTCTTAACCTGGCTATGCCTGCTTTGGGACTTATTGCTGGGACTGGTTTCTTTGGATTAAGGCTACATCAACTACATAAATGATAGCTTTTGGGTTAGTTGGGGGAGAATAGTTGCCCTAAAACTGACCCTTAAGGAAAACAGTTAAGGATGGTAGGGAAAAACAGACTCAGAGAACATAGAGGGGGAAGGTAGAGAAATATTGATCCTTGGCGAACAAAGATAAAGACAGCAGGGTAAAATTACCCCTTGGCAACAGATCTAAAAATACAGGAGAAAATGACCATTAAATGGCACTAAAGATAAGGAAGGTGGAGAAAAACTGAACCGTGGGCAACATCACAAATAAGCAAGGTAGAGGAAACCAGAGCAGAAGTGATTAATATACAATACAACCAAAAATAGCCGCCATAGATGCCAAAGAACAAAATAGCCAGTAAAATTCAAAGCAAAGTAAAACCTTTTATTCAAGCAGCACAGAAACACTAGCACTTCAGCTGTAAAGCATTCAAGGAGCAAAAAAGTACAAAGCAAACAGCACATAAATACTAGTATAAATAAGATAATTTATACACCTGGACAAATTAAACAATTAAGCAATTAAATTAAAAATCTCCAGTTACGTTCTGCATTCAGGCCAAAAGTTATTAAAGTGCCATATTTCAGAATAGAAATAGGTTCTTTATATAAAAATTTATTTTTAATGTTTGCATTTTCTTCATATTTAAAAAACACTTTTTCTAAAATAGTAGCCTGTAAAGCACCCAGACCACTGTTAAGATGCGATTTAAAGTACAATGCCACAGGGCTCTTCACTCTCAACTTCCTAGTATCTCTAACATGCTTCTGCAACCTCAGCTTAAAAGCCCTCTTGCTCTTCCCCACACAGAAAAGGTTACATGTGCATTTCAATGGGTATATAATGCCCTCTGTATTACAACTATATCTCCTGTTAGGTCTAAACACCGCCCCATTAATCTTATAGAAGGAATTGATAGACTGTAACTGGAGATTTTTAATTGAATTGCTTAATTGTTTAATTAACGGCAGGAAAGGCAGCAGGGAACTTCATCTGCTTGCAGGTTTCAGTTTCAGGGAGAGCTATGATAACGCCATGGTTCTGAAATCGCAGCTCTTGTACCCGATTATACAAAGCAGCTACTAACATTGCTTATTGTGGCTTTCAGTTATAATGCATCTAAGTTTGACATTTTATTCTGAAAATCACATTTTTTGAAATAATCAGGGTTTGGCTTAACACTTCATTATTTTACCATTGAATCACAACAACGTTTCCCAAAGTTATATCATATTATCTGGGCAAAGGGTACTCACTACCTCCTCCTCCCTTTGCAATTAACTCTACCCGTTCTTTTTGTTCTACATTTTCCTTTTCTTCTTTGCTGTTCTTCCAAATACCTTACTGCCGACATCTTTGGCTACTTTACATTTAGCATATTACCTCTTATTCTCACCCCCACCTCCTTTTACTTTAACCTATCTTCTACCTCCCGTGGCCAGACTACTTACTAGTCAGATCCTAGTACTTTGCCTGGCTTGTAACAGAACATTTCTGTGGTTAATCTTCACTACTTTTACTGATAGTAAAATAGTAACAGATAGGTTTTTGGTGCACTACTCACACTTACCTGGTTCAAACAGCAATCATCCGTTCAAATCCCACCACTGATTCACTTTAAAACAACTCCAATGGCTTGAGTTCCCCCAACGTCTTCTTGTTCTTTCCCAACTACATTTCACTCACACCTTCTAAACAAACCCTCTGCCCATGCATCTATCTCTTGTCTTATATCTCTCTACTTCCCATCTCAAACTCTACATAGCTCAGATCAACACCTTCTTAATATCTATAAAAAAAAAAAAACATTTGCAAACTTCTATATAAAAGCCCAGTGTCCCAAGCCTGAAGCAATCTCCCACCAAATATTCATAACATCAAATGTACAACTCGTTTCAGAACTGAACTTAAAAACTAACTTCTTAATAGTAGCTCCTGCCCATGCCAGGACCCTACTTAATCCTGCCCCCCCCATAACTCTCCCTACTCAAACTCTCTCAGCCTTCTACTATCCATACTCTTTGTTAACAGCAACACTAGCTTGCATTCACTACCAATCTAGATATGATATGCTGTAATTTTATGGCCTACTAGTGTGAGCTTAATGTCTGTTTATTTTATATTTTTCTCTCTTTCTCTAATAATTTCATGCACTCCTCACTCAATAGTTTTCCATCTCTGTATATACTTTTCATGCAACTTATATTATTGTAAACATGTGCAACAATATCTCTATGTGAGTTTTCCTGCTTTATGAATGTATGATACAACTATGTTATTTTCTTGTTTTTAATTCATGCATGTTTACTTTTCATAGTATTTTTTAATTTATGCATGTTTAATGCCACTGTATTTATCTGGAGCTTTTCTCCTCGGGTCTCCACTGAAACCAACCCGGTTAACACATGAGAAATAAATAAATAAATACACACATTCTGTGACTGTTATCCTTCTAGACTTAGTCAGGTCCACTTCAACTGTTATAAAATAAGACGACAATCATTTGCACTAGGCTTGCCTCCTGATATATCATGCAAAAGACTAGAGAATATTCTGCTGCAAAAGGGAGCAAGGTTAAAAGTGTGGGTAACCTCAGAGAGGTGTAAGCATTTAAACAGCAGGCATAAGGCTATGTCGATTAACTTTTTACAGGTGATTTTGCAGAATCAGTGAGAAGTTAAAGTCATCTCGTATGTTGGTGTGAGTACTATCACAAGATATGAAGATATTTTTTAAGGTAGTCTGAGTAACTTTGAACATGGGTAGTGCAGACTATGTATAATAATTGCATACAAAATTGAACAAGTTGAATATTTAATGAGAGTTAAGTAAATACATTGAGATAATATATTTTGTATCAGCTGTGAGATTCTATATTTTGCGCTTGCTTATAATCATGTCTGGACATACATATAGAGGTTATTATTTATCGTGTGTAATTGTTTACTAGGGTAGTGCACTAATTTTCTTAGACCATTTTTAGATTCAGACTAGGAGAGTTGTCTGTTTATGTGACTTGTTGAGACACACACAGTTAGACAATGGAGGCTGAAGGAATCAAACCTTGGATCACCTGGATCACAGGAAACAGCTCATTACGTGCTCCTTAATCCTATGCTCCAACAGCCAGGCAGTCATATTTCATGTCTGATAGTTTATAATCATAAATGTGATCTTTAGGAAGGAGGAGCCCTACTTTAGCATGTAGTTGTGACATCTTATCGTCCAATGATTTGTTGAAATGTTTACTTAAGGCAGGTATAGGACAAAAATATTAAACAGTGTAAAGTTCAAACACTGATGTGTTAGTAGCATTGAGTATATATTAAGTCTGAGGTTGCAATATCTTGGAGAATTTGGCTTACTCCAAACTACAGTGATCTTTAACTCACTACAAATAATTTGCAGGCGCGTGTGAGTGTGGGTGTGTGTGTGTGTGTGTGTGTGTGTGTGAGGGTACAGCCTCTAATGTCAGGGGTACAGAGGGGCTTACACCCTTTAAAAAATACATGTATGTTGGAAAGGCTTTATTACTTTTACAGCAATTTCGGGATTTTGCTATTTCTCTTCTAAACCACTCTTTAGTATTTGCAGTTTTCCTTATCAATATTCTGTGTCTCTAATATTAGTCACACAGCTATCCAAAAGAAGTGGAGTGATCTCATGAACTTCATCAAGTCTCAGTAAGTACCCTTCATTTTTAAGTTCTTTCTAATCCTATTCTATGTTTAAGGTCTAGCCTAGCTTCAGCCCTTTCAGCCTATATACTTCATTAGTGGTACTTTTGTTGGGCGGATGTGTACCACCCCCTCATTTCCTTTTGTGAATGTTGTCTACCTGCATCTAGGTGTTTCCACCCACCTGCTGCCTCATGAAACCTTATTCTTCTTTCCTTCTTCTGTCTTTGCATGGTAATGTGAAGATGAATTGTTTTATCTCCCTCTCTTTCTTAAATATTTCACTGTTTAATGTTGTTGTTGTTCTTTTTCTTTCGGCTTTTCCTGGTTAGGGGTTGCCACAGCAGAACTCCGGTCCGCTAATGATTGGCAGTAGATTTTTACAGTGCCGAGGTGCCAGCTCGATGCCCAACCTTCAATGAAGACACGCCCATTGATGCATGTCTTTCGAATGCCACTCGACTGCGGGGATGGCATGCAGACTTCACACAGAAGGCGCTCCAGCCGAGAATCGAACAGAACTTCTTGCTGTGAGGCGACAATGCTACCGCTGCACCACCGCGGCACTGTTTAATGTGGTGCTGAAAACAGCACTATCTTTAGGATGGTATTAATTTTAAGGATCAGGTTGCTTTATGTCATTAATTGCCTGCCCTTTCAAGGACAAGTGACTGGTCTAAAACACTGAGGCTTCTTTCTCTGAGGGTGTGATAGCTGTGTTATTTGATTTTAAATGCTGCCTACAAGTTCTGAAACAGTTTCTCAACAGATCACAAGGATAGCTCTGAACTCTAAACATATGTATTTATTTATTTATTTAAGTTTGTTTACAAGACTAGGACCCTGATGTCACTGGACCAATTTCAGGCCTGGTAGTATAGAGGTAAACACAGTGCAGTCAAAAATATTTAAGGCACAATATGTAAACAATGATCACTAATGTCCTGTACATACAATGAAAAAAGACAAAGATGAGTTGTTGTCAAGTAAACATTAGTTGCTAAGCAGATTATCTTAAATTGTGGTGCTGCGGTAGTGTTGTCGCCTCACAGTAAGATGTTGTCCTGTTCGATTCTCAGCTAGAGCATCTGCTGTGTGGAGACATGCGTGAATGGGCGTACCTTCGTTGAAGGTTGTGCATCAGGACCGGCAACTCGGCACGTAAAAATCTACTGCCAATCATTAGCGGACCGGAGTTCCGCTGTGGCGACCCCTAACCGGGAAAAGCTGAAAGACACAACAACATTCATATTTTTAATAGTTACACTGCTTCGTGTTCTGCATCATCTGCCTTTCTAAACACATTTCACCAAGTGGGAAACGTTATTTGTTATGCTCAAGGTTATAAACACAGTATTTGAAATGCTAACTATGGGAGAAGTAAATAAGCAGGGAAAATTATACTTGGGATGTGAAGATATGCAAAGGCACATTGTTATGTCCAGTGGGCAGGCAGGCTAAGGCTATGATTCTTAGCTGTTCAGGAAGAATTAAATTAATCCGCCTCTCTGCTCAACTTAATCAGACTAACACAGTTTAAAGCATATGGTTCGATAATATTGCCTTGTCTCATCAGCATTTTGAAAATGACTACTGTTTAAAGCCTAAAAGCCCAAAGTTTTTTTTTTTTTTTTATTTTCAGCCACACTGCTTATAGCAGGCAACAGTCTTGAAAGAGTACTGCTGCTTGAAAATAAGGAATACAGTAAAATAATTTGCATTATTTCACTGTGCATTTACAGATTAATGCTAATATATACATCTGCATGATTATTAAGGTGCCTTAAGGTGACAGAGAGCATTAACTGTCACAGCACAGCATGCAGTATGATTTTTCAGCCTTGAGAAAGTGATCATTTCTAGTTATACTTTGCATAAATTGGCAGCAGAGCAGTAGGTAAGCTGTATGCTAAATAAGATGCCTGCAAACAGTAATGTGAATATCTGCTTTAACAATATTGAAGAATGATGGAACGTTAGACTACTATTTAAGTGCAAACACTGTTGCATTTACAAAACAGGAACACAAAATGTTAGCAATATAATGCTACTGTAAATAGCACAGTGTTATTACCATAAAACAATGTCTTTTTTTTTCTAATATACCAGAACTGGATTGTTAGCTACTGACCACCCTTTACTGTACACAGTAACAAGCAAGACAAGAGTCAGAATATTTTGGCATTTTTTGTGGAATGTGTGAAAAACTGTTCTTTTATTTATATAAACACCATATGTTGTTTCTAAGATAAATAATAGATATAGAACAATTACGTATTGGTTACTACAAAACACAGCCACTATAGATGCAAACATTAATGGACTGCATGAAGTGACACAATTATGCTCTGAAATCAGTGAAAGACACACTTGTTAAGTACCTTTCTGACATCAGAAAGGTGATTAACAATTATTGCACACCTCCTCAGGGCTGGTAAGTACTAGTGTTAACAGTGCTCAGCAGCCACAGGAAAAGAGCAAAGGAAACCATTAAACCAATTTAAGCACTTTATTTTCCAATTTTTTAAAGTTGGAATGAAGTGTTTACATGTTTCCTACCACTCTTCTAGAGTGGCCACTCTGTGCGACAGCATTTAGTGTGATAAGGCTTTCTAAGCTGCAAAACACTTACCACTACAATACATTTTTTTTCTAACTTTTGTAGTACATGGCAGCAGGTAAAGCTACATGCACTAGAAAGAATTATGATTGTGTCTTTCCAATCATAACCTGTGAAGTTATGTGTTTTCAGCGTGGATGTCATGATTCCAGTACCCATGTCTTCGTCACATATAATCCTGGATATGATTGGACACCTTATCATAATCCACCATGGCTTGCTATGTTTAAAGCTGTATTGTGAGTGGCACATATAATGGCAATTATGACATTAAGAGGTGAAATTAATTTCCATATTAACTGTGTTTTTAAAGCACCATTAAAAAGAGTATATGAGAGTAAAAGATTTGCTTAGGATGTATATTTAATACTGGGAAATCAAGTAGTAACAGGGGAGAGTGTTTCAAACTCAATACAAAGCACAGTGAGGTGGGATAAAAGTTGCATCAGTACTCATGCTGTGCCATACTGTAAGTAGGGAAGGGAGCAGGAGTTGGTAGACCTCAGAAGACATGGTAGACCATTCCTGCTGCTTTGTCAAGAATGATCTGCACCTTAAGCTAAATCCTTGTCCATCCCCACAGTAACCTTTTCAGGCAATGTCAGTCTTCTGAAGCCTCCAGCATAACTAAACAGACTCAGGACAACATTAAGGTACTCAATGGTAGACATAAAAAACTCCTCTTCTTACAATGTGGACAGGGATGAACTTTACTTAATGTGGATGGGGAGTCTGTTCCAGACAGCAACATGCTGTGTGATATATATCTGTCCTACCAAGCCATTCTGTTGATGTTGCAGAAGAGGTTTAGATCCCTAGATTGAGTATTTCTGGTGCCGTTTGACTTGCTGATGTGCAGTAAATTCATCAGTATTGAGTCAGAGGATACCTTATATGCCAGACAAAGGTAACCTCTTAGCAGTCTGTAGGATGCCGAGTATAGTGACAGGGCTTTAAGTCAGCCCATGGCACATGTTGCTTAGGCCTTGTAACCTTTTAGTAAGATATCACTGTGTACATTCTAGTTACTGCATGTGTCTAAACAGATACATGCCAAACAGGCATTATATTTAATGACTGGCCTAATGAGGGCTGAGTAAAGGGGGACAATGACATCACTAGATCTAGACACAATCCTTTTGTTTATAAGCTGTGCAACATAGAAGGACTTTATTATAACAATGGACACATGCTGGCCAAACATTAGGGCACTGTCCACATAAGCTCTAAAATCCTGAACAACTGGATCATCTCTTAGGTGCGTATTGTTAATTTGATAGTTCACTCAGATAATTCCTAAAGGATACAATAATGTATTTTTTGACGTTAAGTTTCAGTCTATAATTTGGCACCAATTATTTATTTGGGACAAACCTTCCTGTAGGATGGGTAAGTCATTTTATAGGTTCATAGGTAGGTACTAGTCTATCGGCCCAAGGGCCTACGTAAGCCTAGCCAACAAGGTTCCCTGGCTTACGCCACCCAAGAAAGTTATTTTCCTGTGCCACTGTCGAGCAGGCACACAGAAGTGATCCCCGGGGTGTATTTCCTATTTCCCATCCACTCATCAAGATTTTTCTTGAAGAGTGCTAATGAAGAACTTTACTTGACATAGATGGGTAGCCTGTTCCAGAGTACGGGAAGTCTGGGACACGAATCTATCCCTCCAGCATGTCCTGTTTATTGTGGTGTCAAGGATTAGGTCCCTAGTGCGTGTAGCTCGGAGGGATTGGGATTTCTTTAGGTGTAGCATGTCCAACAGATCTGGGTTTGACATAGCTTTATATGTTAGGCAGAGATCACCTCGAAGTAGGCGATATGCTATGGAATAAAGCTGGAGTTTTTTGAGACAGTCAGTGTAGGGCATTTGTTTGAGGCCAGTAATCCTCTTTGTGAGGTACTTCTGTGGCCTTTCCAGCTGCTGCAGATGTCTTGTGAGGTACATTCCAAAAGGGGCATTGTACTCTATAAAGGGTCTAATGAGTGTCGAGTAGAGGGGAACAATGACCTCTTTTTTCCAGGATGAAAACGCTTTTATGATGAGGTGTGCCATGTAGAAGGACTTCCTGACTACTGTGGTGATGTGACTATCAAAGAAGAGACTACTGTCCACCTGGGTCCCAAGGTCTCTTATCACACATTCGGTCTTAAGTAGATTGCTGCCTATGTGGTAGTTCACGGGTACTTTTTGGCACTGAGCTTGAGGCCATGGCTCTGAAACCAGGCATCTGTCTCAGCGAGGCCCTTCTGTAGGATGTCCACATCATTTGGGGACTTGACTATGGCTCCTAGTTTGCAGTCATCTGTGAACTTCATTAGCCAGAGGCCTTCAGTGTTAGCCTGTAATTCAGAGAAGTAGATACCAAACAGGAGAGGTCCCAGGACTGAACCCTGTGGTACTCCACTTGTCACTGGTTTGAGGTCAGATTTGGAGTCTGCAACTTTTACAGTGTGGGTTCTGTCAGTGACCAGTTGGCAATCCATCTTGTGATGTAGGGATTTATACCTAGTTTAGTGAGTTTAGCTATAATTCCAGAATGGGGGATGGTGTCGAAAGCCTTGGCGAGGTCAAGATAGGCTGTGTGAACCACCTTACCCTCATCTACAGCTTTGGTGTCTGCTTCAAAGAAGTCGATCAGGTTCAGGAGGCATGATCTGCCTTTCACAAACCCGAACTGGGTGGGATCCAGACTTTGGAGGTTACCAATGTCTTTGTTTATAAGTTCCATGATGATACGTTCCATGGCCTTTCAGACCAGGCTCATTAGGCTAATAGGTCGATAGTTCCTGAGATCAGTGGTGGCTCCCCCTTTGCGGAGTGGGATAACTGTTGCTGTGCACCATTCAGTGGGCACAAAGCCTGATGCGAGGCTATTATTGAACATGGTGCTTACATGGGGAGCCAGTTTGTTCTGAAGTTCGTGTAAAACGCAGACAGGGATGTTGTCCTGTCCCACGGATGCTGTGATTTTGACTTTAGAGAGTGCAGCTTTTACCTGCGTAGTTGTGATTACAGGGACTCTGCATTCTTCCTGTATAGATATGGGCCCTTTAGGGGGTGGGGGGGTAAAGTTAGCACTCAACCTATCTGCCAGGATGTTGGCAATATCAGTTGGTTCTGTAATTTTCATGTCGTTGTGCTGTAACTCAGAGCAGATCTGGGTGTTGCCATTGAGATTCTTGACATAGCTATAAAATGCTTTGTGGTTGTCCTTAGAATTAGTGGTGATTTTGTTTTCGTAGCTAGCTTTGGAGGATCTTATAAGGGATCTCAGCTTCTTACTGAGGCTGACCAGGGAGCTCCTCCACTCATGGGATTTTACTATCTTTTTGCAACAGTTTCTCCCTTCTGTTATTCAGTTTGTTTATGGCAGGGGACCACCAGATTGGCTTCCTCTTTTGGAGGATAGTGGCTTGGTTCTGTTTGGGATAGCACGATCCATGCACTCGTGTAAGTGCTTATAGAGTGCATTTCTGCAGGATGTACAGTTGTAACTGTATTGTCCATCTGCATGGGTGTCATGAAGTTCACCACTTCTGTCTTAAGAAGCATGAAGTTGGCTTTGGAGAAACTTTTTAATGTGGTTTCCTTAGTGGGGGGTGGGGGCGGGATGTGGATATCAAAGGTGATAAGCTTATGGTCGGATTGGACCAACGAGGAGTTGACTTCAGGTGTGGAACACCAGTCACTCATGTTGGTAATGACTAGGTCTAGGATATTGTTGCCCCCGGTGGGGCTGTGGATAAGTTGATCCAGGGCATTGGAGTTTATGAATTCCAGAAAGCGTTGAGCTAAGGAGTTGGTCCATGAGTAGTTTTCCCAGTTAATGGTGGGGTAGTTGAAGTTACCCATTATTAGGGTGTTTGGTTGAATCCTAATATTTTCCAGTACATCAAGAAAAGAGGAGTGGGAATCCTGGGGCACGGTGGGGGATCTGTAGCAAGCTACAATTTGGATTGCAATTTTGCCCAGAGTTAGTTGCACTTGGATAACCTCAGATGCATTATGCTGAGAACTAGCCTGGAGGTGTGGATATCCCTAATGAATATGGACACACCTTCGAATTTGGTGTTTCAGTCCATGTTACATGGCCAAAAAGTGTGGTATGAGTTATAGCCTGGTAGTGCAGGGGTGCTCTCTTTGAACCAGGTCTCAGTCACTGCACAAATATCGATGTTTTCCATTTTAAGGAGGGCCTCGAGTGAGTGCATTTTGAGATTTAGACTTCTAACATTGAGTAGCATTACCCTCAGTTATTGCTTGCCTGTTCCTGTTACGGTGGTGAATTTGTCATTTGAACCTTGCCTAAAAAAGGCACTATAGAGAATTTTGGAATTCAATGACTGCTCAGAGCTTGCAGTCATCTACAAAATTAATCAGCAAAAGCTCTTTTGTACTGGTTTTTACTTCAGAAAAGTAGATGCCAAACAAAAGAGGTCCCAGCAAAGAGTCCTAGGGAACTCCACTGGTGATTGGTCTCTTTGTAAGAGACTTTTCTCTCTCTCTCTCTCTCTCTCTATATATATATATATATATATATATATATATATAGGGTCTTGAAAGCCCACAAGGTTGAATCTGACATTGTCAACACGAGAATATCAAATGCTAAGAATCTCGAGCGTGTAAACGGAAATCTCCATAAAGGAAGATTTCCATTTACTGCAATGTAGTGCAGTCTCAGATTTGGTATATTTAAGTAGTGGGGGGGGGGGTGTGGGATGCAAACCCTTTAGGGTACTTTTTTCTTTTTATAAGGTAGATGTTTGAAGACACCGTCCATATGGTGTCGACCATATGTTGTTCGATGTTTTCAAACGTCAATCTTATAATATGGACCATATATATATATATATATATATATATATATATATATATATATATATATATATATATATATATATATATATACACATACACACACACACACACACACACATATATATATATATATATATATATATATATATATATATATATGGGATCCAGGCACATGCTTGACTAGCATATGTCCGAATCACAAAACATCGAACACACATACTCGAAAGCGCTTAACATTGACAAGCGCTTCCGTGTATGTGTGCCTGTTTCGTACATCGGACTACAGTGCGGGTAAGGGAAAATTCCCTTTTCCCCACTCTAGTGCGATCTCAGAGTGAGAATAGTAAACTAAGGGGGGGTGCAGAGGAGTGAAGCCCCCCGTCTGAAAAGTAGATTTTTTTTTTTAACTACACATACACTGAAGCACTTTTTGATGTTAAGTGCTTTCGTGTATGTGTGTTCGATGTTTTGTGATTCGGACATATGCTAGTCGAGCATGTGTCCTAGACATATATATATATATATATATATATATATATATATATATATGTTTGGAGATGACATTGTGATCTGTAGTAAGAGTAGGGAACAGGTGGAGGAGACCCTGGAGAGGTGGAGATATGCTCTAGAGAGAAGAGGAATGAAGGTCAGCAGGAATAAGACAGAATATGTGTGTGTGAATGAGAGGGAGGATAGAGTAATGTTGAAGATGCAGAGAGTAGAGGTGGCGAAGGTGGATGAGTTTAAATACTTGGGATCAACAGTTCAGAGTAATGGTGAGTGTGGAAGAGAGGTGAAGAGAGTACAGGCAGGATGGAGTGGGTGGAGAAGAGTGTCAGGAGTGATTTGTGACAGACGAGTACCAGTAAGAGTGAAAGGGAAGGTCTACAGGAGGGTAGTGAGACCTGCTATGTTACATGGGTTGGAGACAGTGGCATTGACAAAAAGGCAGGAGTCAGAGCTTGATGTGGCAGAGTTGAAGATGTTAAGATTTGCACTGGGTGTGACGAGGATGGACTGGATTAGGAATAAGTATATTAGAGCCCAAGTTGGAAGGTTTGGAGACAAAGCCAAAGAGGCAAGATTACGTTGGTTTGGACATGTGCTGAGGAGGGATGCAGAGTATATTGGGAAAAAGATGCTAAGGATTAAGCTGCCAGGTAACAGGAAAAGAGGAAGGCCTAAGATAAGGTTTATGGATGTGGTGAGAGAGGACATGCAGGTGGTTGGTGTAACACAGCAAGATGCAGAGGACAGGAAGAAATGGAAACAGTTGATCTGCTGTGGCGACCCCTAAGGGGAGCAGCCAAAAGAAGTGGAAGGGTATTTTTTTTAACATAATCGCAGAACACTAGCCTAGGAAGTAACTATCACCTGATGAACTTGTAAGAATACCACAAAATATTGAACGTAAACACACCATACACCACACAACACATACACTGTCCTCCCCACATTACAACAAACAAACAAAACACACACAAACACAACAATACAAATAAATAAACCTAACCTACATATAAACAATGGGGCAAGCCCCCCTGCAGCCCCCGCTACTTATATATACTAACTCCAAGGTCGCACTAAACAGAGAAAGACAGTAAACTCACCACTACACACACTACACTCCCCTCGCACACACACATCAGAAATGTACAAACACCACCACTTTCAACATTTACACACTCATACTCTTACCTGCCTACCCTAACCCACACCTAAAACTTCACATACACTCAAATCCCTACCCAAAACCCTTAAAAAATATTCACTAACCTCTCCAACCATATCCACATACCAAACATTAAATCAGGCACACAATACATCCCACGTCATGTATCGCACCACCACGACATTTCCGAATTTGCAGTTATAGGGTTTCGCTATTTTGGAAGTTTGGCTTTATAGTCTCGAGATATTGAAATTCGATATTTCAGTATTTTGAGATTATAAAGTGAATCTCTCTCGATATATATATATATATATATATATATATATTTTTTTATTAAAACTCTGAAGGTACTTCAGATTTATAACTTATTGAAGACACAGACTCAAAGATATGTAAGCATGAAACAACATAACTGATCATATAATATTCACTGGGATTAAAGATATCAGGCTCAAGTATTATTTATCCATTTATTTATTCATGTATTTCATTTATTTTACATTGTTAGCCAGGTAAGTGACTAGTCCAAAGGCTGTTTTCAGACGTGGCCAAGAGGCAGCAACAAGTTTTCAAAACAACATTTACAAAAGAGATTATCTTCCTGCATTTCAAAGCAACATTTACATTCAGTTTAAATTATAACTAACTTGTATAGTTCAGTAACTGCAATATCTGTTTTTACATAAATGTTATTTATACAAATCCCTGCGTTATATATAGAGGTATTAGCACAATTTATTTATACGTTTGGACTAGTTGCACAGCTGTCCCTATCAAGGGAGCCCGCAGGATTTTTTGCAGGGGGGTGCAAACCCAGAGCCCCACCCACATAGCTCCCCCCGCCCCCTGCCAACACAGCCCCGCCCACGTCCACCCACCCCAAGCCCCACCCACAGAGCCATTCCAGTGACCCATTACTTGGCTATTTCTCCCCATTTGCCGTAGACACTGTTCAAATCTCTGTGTGCATACTGTTTTATGCTTTAGTTCTACAATGATTACAGGCAGTTGGATTTAATTTACAACTTTTATTTCAAACATTATAGCCCAAACACTGAGACATTTACTAAACCTAAACAAAGCAATAGTCTTACAATGAAAACAGACTTGGCATTAAAGCTTCTCTACTTTTGAAACTCACATTCAATGAAACAGCATTGAAACCCACATTCAAAGAAAATGCATCTGGCCAGTGGCAAGTTATTTACCTTTGAACTGTTTTCAAGCAATAGGCTCCTTGCACACTGTTAGGACCATGCAAAAGATTTGATTTACCTGATTGTATTAATTATAATATATAATTGAATTATATCCCTTGTATTATACAGCAACACTTGTTTGAGTGTCTCTGCCAAAGTAAAAGTAATCTGAATAATTCCACATTAAAGATATCTGAAACTAATGAAGATGTTGTTGCTAGAAAACTGTATATTTCAGTGTTTCATCTACAAATTCAGTGCCTGCTTCCGTCAAAGAATAAATTGCCTATGTTAAATTAAAAAATGGTAAGCTGGTATATTGCAATAGAAAATGGATGGCAAGCTGAAAAACAGGTTCATAGTTATTAGGCATCTCATCCAAAGAAGGACATCCTCAGGACTGCAGCATACAGATGTACATGCTGTAGGAATAGAACCTCAAGCCTCTCCATTAAGATGCAAGTATTCTACTTGTGGTGCTACTTACATAGCTTTAAAACTTTATACCACAATAGAGATACCATTTGCTAAACAAAACAGTTGCACATTATAAATAGACTTTGCATGAGCAGAAGTAAACTTCACTTCCCTTAAAACTCAGTTCCTTGAAAATGCACTTAATTCCACCTGCTAACTCTAACTTGGGCATTTCGCTTTCTCTCACAAACATACCACAACCCTCAAGGCCTCAACCTTAGTGCAAGAAATCTGGACAAAGCCTAAAATAAATAGGGACAGATTATAAATATGGCTCTCATAAAAGTACAGTTTTGTACCTACCATAAATGTAGATGTCCGATAGATATGCAACTGCAGTCCTGACATATGGGTTGAACTGCCTCAGGCAGCCCTTCGGTTGGCCGGATTCCAAAGTCTGGGTCCGGCGTCGGCTGATGTCGCCTCTTCCCCGACATCAGAGCGGCTGGGGTATAAAAGCATCAGCCGACGCCATCTTCTTCAGTGTTTCTTGCCCCAGATGCCAGGTGCCCTCCAAGGAAGGCTAAATTTAGAGAATGGATAAAAATTCCAGACATGCACAACAGTAATAAACAGATACACCATAACAGATATCCCCAGCTAATTTGAAAAGGAGTGGACCCAAAAAAGAGAATTACAGAGGGGTAGGAGGGAGGGAAAACCTGACTGCAGTTGCATATCTATCGGACAGCTACATTTATGGTAGGTACAAAACTGTACTATGTCCTTCAAGAATGCAACTGCAGTCCTGACATATGGGTTGAATACCATAGCCAAGCTGGGGGTGGTAGGATCTAAGATAAGGATGGTGTAGCTAAAATGCCCTGCAAGACTGCAGAAGCAAAGCCTGCTCAGGATCTGGAATATAAAGGCAGGTTGTAATGTTTGGAAAATGTATACATGGAGCTCCATGTAGCAGCTTCTAGAATGTCCTTTGTAGCCACCCCTCTTAGAAAGGCTGTGGAGGTGGCTGTAGCTCTGGTGGAGTGTGGCCTGATATTGGCTGGCACACCTTTTCCATGGAAAGAGTAGCAGAATCTGATGCAGTTTCCAATCCATTTTGAAATTGTTTGTTTGGAAATTGCCTTTCCTTGTACTCCAGCAGCGTAAGCTACAAATAGTTGGTCAGACTTTCTGTTGGCCTTTGTTCTGTCCAAGTAGTAGCGCAATTGCCTGTGTATGTCCAAAGTGTGCAGAAGCTTTTCTCCTTTATTTTGGGGATTGGGAAAGAAAGTAGGCAGGTGAATTGTTTGATTTAGAGAAACCCTGGATATCACTTTTGGCATGAATGAAGGATTGGTTCTTAAAGAGACTCTGTCCTGATGGAAATGAGAAATGGAGGTACTGCCATGAGGGCCTATATCTCCGAGACTCTTCTTGCTGAAGTAATTGCCAACAGGAAAACTGTTTTCCAGGAGAGAAATTGCAATTCTGAAGATGCTGCTGGCTCAAAAGGAGGAAGAGTTAATTTTTCCAAGACGAAGTTGAGGTCCCATGCAGGCACTGGTGGTTTTCTTGGAGGTTTGATATTCTTTATCCCTCTTAGAAACTGTCTTAGCAGAGGATGTGAAAACACAGGTGGATCACAGTTGTATTTTGCTGAAATTGCTGAAGCGTGTATTTTTATGGAAGAATATGAAAGGCCATTGTGAAGCATTTCTGCCACGTATTCTAGTATCTGTGGGATGCTCATTACTGATGCATCCTGACCCTTGTTGGCATTCCAGATGTTGAATCTCTTCCATTTGGCTGAATAAGTTTTTCTGGTGGAAGGCCTGCGTGCTTCCAGTAAGATCTCTTGAACTTTTGAGAGAGATATGGGGAGAAGTCATGGAACCCTCCAAGCTGTCAGTTGCAATGTTTGCAGGTTGGGATGAACAGTCCTGTAATTGTGCTGAGTTATAAGCAGAGGCCATTGAGGCAGGAGCCACGGCTTGGTGCGAGTTATGCTCCTTAGTAATGGATGCCAGTGCTGTCTTGGCCAGTCTGGAGCTATCAAAATGCCTTTCGGTTGTTCTGCTTTGATCTTCAGTAACACCTTGGTCATTAATGGTAGAGGTGGGAATGCATAGATTGTTAGAGAATTCCAGCTGAAGGAGAGAGCATCCATTCTCCAGGCTTGAGGATGGTGTGTCCTTGAGCAGAACTTCTTCAGATGATAATTGAGGTGTGAGGCAAAGAGATCTATGTCCGGCCTTCCCCATGCATGAGTTATTTGTGAAAAAATGTCTGGATGCAACATCCATTCATGCGTGTCCATAATGTTTCTGCTTAGACTGTCCGCCAGAACATTGTCCTTGCCTGGGACAAACTGGGATTGCAACTGAATGTTCAGTTTCAGGGACTTTTCCCAAAGAGTCATTGTTAGTCTGCAGAGGGGGTAAGAATGGGTGCCTCCCTGTTTGTTTATGTACCACATAACAGTGGTGTTGTCTGTCTTTATTAGCAGATGACCTTGCTGAAGAAATTTTCCGAAGGCCTCGATTGCATGAATCACTGCCAACATCTCTTTTGATTGATGTGTAGATGCACCCCGGGTGCCCATTGTCCTTGAATGCATCTGCCCTCCATGTGTGCCCCCATCCATGATCTGAGGTCTGTTGTAATGGTTTGGCTTGCTTGAGGTTTGTTGAAAGACATGCCTTTGTTTAGCTGGCTTGCTTGTGCCCACCACAAAAATTCCTTTTGTAGACATGGAATGAGTGGAATAATTGCTTCTAAGTTGTGGCTGTGTTGAGACCATAAACTTTTTAGGTACCATTGAAGTTTTCGCATGTGTAGTCTTGCCAGTGGAATCAGAAGAATGCAAGATGCCATGAAACCCAGGGCCTGCAGGATTTTCCTTGCAGCCATCTGGGTGTGCTTTGCTAGGCTTTTGAAGTAATCTGGTAATTGTTCTTGTTTTTCTTCTGTGAGGAAAGCCATTTGTGAGTTTGTGTCCAGTTTGGCTCCTAGAAAAATTATTTGTTGGGATGGCAGTAGTCTTGATTTTTGAATGTTGACTGTGTATCCCAAAGCCTGTAGTAAGTGAATGACATAGTCCAAGTTTCTTATCAAGGCTTGCTTGCTGTCTGCTTGTATAAGGCAGTCGTCCAGGTAAGGGTATATTTGTATCCCCAGAAGTCTGCAATGTGCAATTACTGATGCCAGGCATTTCGTGAATACTCTGGGCGCAGTAGATAAGCCAAAAGGCAATGCTGAGAATTGATAATGCTCTGACCCTGCAAGAAATCTGAGGTATCTTCTGCAGCTGTGTCTGATTGGGACATGCAGGTATGCCTCCTTGAGGTCCAGAGTAACCAGCCAAGACCCCTTGCCCAGCATGGGAAGAAGTTGCTGTAACGTCAGCATTTTGAATTTTGGCACAATGAGAAAAGTGTTTAGAGCGGACAAGTCCAGTATAGGTCTCCATTGCTTTTCTTTTCTTGGAACAAGGAACAGTCTTGAGTAGAATCCCTGGCCTTGTTCCTGAGGAGGAACCTTTTCTATTGCTTTGATTTGTAGCAGCTTTGAAACTTGTATGAGTGCCTCTGCCCTTTGATTTTGTGGCAGGTTTGGCATGCCTTGTCTTGTTGGTAAGGTATGAAAGTGGAACCTGTAACCTTTGTCTATTATGTCCAAAATCCATTTGTCCTTTGTAAAAACATGCCAACTTTTTGAAAATAAAGATAATTTTCTGCCTAAAAGTGCTTCTCTTTGAGCCTTGGTCAGCGGTGTCAAAGTCAAGTCATTGTGATTGTCCCTGTGGAGCAGTAGAAGTCCCTGCGCCACTTCTCTGATTAGTTGGTTGCCATTGGCGGCCCCTGTAGGAGCCTCGGTATTGCCCTCTACCTCGAGCACGCCTGTTTTTTCCCCTTTGGAACTTGTCAGTGTCTGGAAAGGACCAATTCTTCGAAGGCCAATTCCTGCTGAACCTTGGTGGCTGAACCTGGAGGAAATCTTTGACTGTTTGTACTGATTTAGCCTTTTCCTCAATTGATTTCAACACACCCTGTGCATTAGCACCAAATAGCTTGTCTTTTTCCAGAGGTGCATCTAGAAGCTTTACTTTAACATGATCTGGCAATGTCTGTTCTTTCAACCAAGCATGTTCAGTATGACGGCCCTGTCATAGCTGCCCTACATGAAGCTTCCAATGCATCATAACCACACTGAAGAAAATGATTACTAACCTGCTGAGTATTATGAACCAAATCCTGCAAGGCCTTTCTATCTAAAGGCTCAGGAGAGGCTAACTTTTTCTGCAAATCATCCATCAAGAAATCCTGATACTGAAACATATGAAAAAGACAGTTAAGTGCCCTCATGGCAGGGGTGGAAGAGGTATAAACTTTTTTACCCCACCTCTCCAGGGACCTTGATTCCCTGTCTGCGGGCAAAGGATTTTTGGCCGTGGAAGTGGCCACTCCTTTGGGCCCCTGAGAAATAGTTTCTAGATCCACAGAGTGGGCCTTAAAGAGATGTTTATGAGTTTCAGGAACCCTGTAATATCTGTCTGGCTTGACAGGAGCAGGAGGGAGAGAATCAGGAGAAGTACTGGAGTCTGAGTACACATCATCCAATACATCTAACACTGGGGGTATAGCTAAAGGCCTGTGCTGGGGTAACTTAAGGAAAGTCCGAAGCCTTTTCCTGGAGTCGGAGAAATCCTGGCCCTGCCACTGAAAATGCTCTCTCATGGAGTGTAGAACTTCCCTGAAAGAAATATCCTCAGGAGGAGAGGCAGAGGGAATGGATTCATCAGCATCAGAATCCTCGTAGGCCGGGAAGGATTCTTCCTGGGAATCTGAATGGCCTGATTCACCAGAGGCTTCATCTGAGAAAAGGGTATCTGTCTGCTCAACCCTAGGCCTTTTGTCTGCAGGCGGCTGAGAACCTCTGTCTGGATGAGCCTGAGAGCCCCTGATTAAAGAAATTAGATCTGCAGCTAAAGTCATGATCTGTTTATCAGAAGTGGGACCCTGTGAAAAAGATTTAGGAAGGTGAGACTTAGCCTGGCTGGCAGCCTTAGCACGTGTGTAGGCCTTGATGGACATAGACACAGGAGACCTAGCTGCCCCACGTGGAGTAACTTTGTCCACGGTATGGTGTCAGGCAAATCTTGGGCTTCGGTTTCAGGAGGAAAATCAACAACCGCACCAGGGTAGCCTCCGGGACCGTGTGCGGTAAAGCAATGTCGCCGGCCTGGAGCAGTTGAATTACCGCCTCAAAGAGACTGATGCACTCATGTAGGCTTTAGCGTTGCAGGTCGGTGGATCGGGGGGGTCCGAATGTCGGTCCCGGTCCTTCCGTTTTTTGGAAATATGTGCTGTTGGTAGTTCCAACGGCATGATATAGGAGTAATTTTCCACAAAAATGTCTTCAGCAAATTCTGCCCGGCGCCTAAGTGTGCGCTTATTGAAGCAAGCACAGGCAGCACAGGCTGAGACGTCATGGTCTTGGCCGAGGCAGGGAAGGCAGTAAGAATGGAAGTCCTTATGAGGTATTTGTTTACCACAAGACAAGCAATTATTAACTTTTGCAGTTTTATCTGACATCGGCTGAGGCAAGAAAAGGTTCCCCAATGGGGTACTTAGCTTTTGATGACGGTATCTGAAAACACAGGAGCTGGCCGACCGGCACTTGCGAACTGCTTCTGGCACTCGGGCAGCAAGAAAGACTGAAGAAGATGGCGCCGCTGATGCTTTTATACCCCAGCCGCTCTGACGGGAAGAGGCGACATCAGCCCTTGGACCCAGACTTTGGAATCCGGCCGACCAAAGGGCTGCCTGAGGCAGGACAACCCATATGTCAGGACTGCAGTTGCATTCTTGAAGGACATCTTAGAAAATTGCAAGAGTAACAGGATTTGTGTTAGGATGCATTTTTCTAAATGATATGACATCTAAAACTGAAATGTCTCATTATTTAGCAACTTCAATCCTTTATAGGAGGAATATGGGGCAAAAATCTGGACATTCTGCAAAAACCTGGACAGCTGAGGGGTATGCTACCTCCCTCTTATACACACACCAAATAATTCTGGTCAGACTTGAATTAGTTCTGGGAAGGTTGCATTGAACGGCACCGTGCTTGATCTGAAGTGGGTGAAATCCTGGTAGCCAGTGATAACTGATCTGCAGCTCAGCAATGTGGAGCATTAAAGCATTTTTAGCAGAGCATTGTTTCATCACTACCTATTGTGTTTGCACATAAGCTGTAGCTATTTCAAACATTTGCCTTTTTTGATTACTACAGAGTACATTTACCCACCAGAGCTATTGTGTTTTGACTTCAGTGTGGAGCTTACCTAGTTGTTGCAGGGCTTGGCTTTTAAGTAAGGTAGCAATGCTTATTTACCATATACCATTAAAGCCACCCAACTACAAGTGTACTAACACACAGACACTGCTATAAGACACTGGTCTGCAATAAAATGTAATGAGCTTCTGAAAATACTGTAATCCTGTCCTTTTATTACAAATACTGTCATATGCATTTCAATACCCAAGGCTTATATATTATCTAGTTATGTAAATATTATCTGCATGGCAACAACGAAAAGGCTTTCAATGCTGGTAATTCTTTAACAATATGCTTACTAAAGCTTACTTGCATCTTACAATCTCCGACAAGCTTACCCGATGTTCATTAAACCATGGCTACTTAAACAGCGCAACAGGGCACTGTGACAGCATGCAGTTCCTGAATAATAAGAAGCATAAATTAACAGTATAAAAATCTGATAGAAAACTAGAACATTCTGCAAAATCAAGGACAGATGAAAAGTGACGGTCGTATTTGTGATCTACCTTGGATGGGGGAATACTCTGCACACTTACACTGCATAACTGCTCCTTGTCTTCCTTGGACACATCCAGAGCCACTACAATGGGGGGTGGGGTGAAATAAGTATGTCATAATTTGAAATGTCTCTGGCTGACAGTGATGGCTCTGACACTCATACCTCAAATTCAGAGCAAGAAATCTGGACAAAGCCATACATAGAACTAGAAGTGGGACACAGGCCCAAAAATAAGGCCAATTTTTAAATATTGCTCTTATTAACTTAGATAATAGAACAGTAGTAGATATTGCATTAGTACGAATTTTCTGAAGGGTGTAAAATCTGAAACTCAAATGTCTGCCATTATTTTCCAACTTCAATCTTTAATGACTTGCCACTAATTTGCCAGAAAACCACAATTTTATGAAAAACAGACCAAAATGTGATGCAAAAATACCTGTTAAAAAAAGGACACCTTTTTAATATTAACATTGTTAACTTGAGCAGCTAACAAAATAAGAGCATCTACATGCATTTCTGAAATAAAAGTAATCTATAACTCTGATCATTACAGTTATATATAATTGTAAACCCTCCACATTTTCTTCCAAAATTGCCATTTTGGAGGAGGGATTATTAGGGGAGAGCAACATTTTGAGCCAAAACTGGGGACAATTGAGAGGTTTGGATATTCCTAATCTACAAAGGGATTTGCACGTACCTCTCAACCTCTTAATGCAGGAAATCTGGACAAGGCCCAAATATATTGGGGGGAACATACAAACACTACTAAAAATTGCTCTTGTATAAACTTAAGACAGTCTTGCATTAGCATGCATTTTTCTGAAGGTTATGACGTCTGAAACTCAATGTCTGTCATTTAGTGACTTAATTCCTAAATGATTTGCTAGAAAACCACAAATTTTATGAGGAACAAACCAAAAATAAGAAGCAAATACCTATTCATTCTGCAAAGATATGGACAACTGAGAGGTATAGTTCAACCGGGGCTGTCTGAGTTTGCTACCCCCCCTCACAAAATCATGGCCAAATGGAGCCTCCCCCCTGCAGCCATTCCAATGTCCCATTCCTTGGTTATTTTGCCCCATTTACCATAAACACATGTGCATACTGCTTTACTTCTGCGATGATTTAGGATTTCATTTGAAAGTTTTATTTTGCATTTTACAGCACAAACCCTAATACATATCTGTTAAACAAAGCAATGCAGTCTCACAATGAAAATAGACTAACATTAAAACTTCTCTGCCCTTGAAACTCACATGCATTGAAACAGCATTGAAACCCACATTCAAAGAAAATACATTTTGCCAGTGGCAGATAAATAAACTCTGGGCTGTCTTCAAAATCATAGGCCCTTCGAACATAACATACACATGCTCTTTGATACACCTTCCTGACTGTATTACATTATATTCCTTGTACAATACAGTACAGTTGTTAGAGGGCATTTCAAATTTGTTTTGAACATTTTTCCTGTAAACAATGAAACAAAATGCATACACCAATGACAAAACTGCCCAATTCAGAACATTTCCATCATAAAACGTCTACTCAACCTTCTATAGTCCACCAGTATCAGTAAAAAATATGCACAATCTCTGTAGTGAAATCCACATTAAAGACATTTGTAACTAATAAAGAGGTTGCTGCTAGCAAACACTTTATATGTCATTGTTTAATCTACAAATAATAAATTGCCTTTGTTGCATGCAATAAAAAAATGATAAGCTAGTAATATCGCAATAGGGAATGGATAACAAACTGATAACAGGTTCATAGTTACTAGGTATCTTTGCCAAAAGAACTGCAGCATCCACCCCCTTTACAACACAGTACAGTATCAGCAATGCATCTACCTACTGTGGGAGTAGAACCCACAGCCTTCAGCATCAAAAGCAAGTACACTATCCTGTTGTGCTATTAACAGTGCGAGCAGACTAAACATAAGCAGCACTAAAATTTTGCTCCCATGCAGCTCTCAGCTCCTTGTAAAATCTACTCGACACTCAGCTGTATCTCTGAACGTTGCAGCACAAGAAATCTGGAAAAAGCCAAAATTTATTGGGGGGGACGACAAAAGGCCAAAAAACAGGGACACATTTTAAACATTGCTTGTATAATGTTGGAAAGTTGCTAGAATAAAATGCTGCGTTACCACCATACATTTCACTGCCACGTATTGAACCCAGGGGACCCTGTGCAAAACAGTCAGAGCAACATACCACTACGCCAAATCAGCTGTTTTGTGAAAGAGAAAGACTGAAACTTAAATGGCTATCATTTAGTGAATTCAGTTCTCACCATAGCACAGCTGTCAACCTCTTAGCACAAAATACCTGAACAAAGCCAATAATGGGTGAATACAACCCCCAAACATTCAATGAATTCGGTTCTCACCATAGCTCTCAACTTCTTAGCAAAAAACACCCAGACAAAGCCAGTAATGAGGGAATATAGCCCCCAAACATATTCCGTGAATTCAGTTCTTACCATAGCTCTCAACCTTAGCACAAAACCTGGATGAAGCCAATAAATACCTGAATAAAGCCAATACTGGGTAAATACAGCCCCCAAACATATTCAGTGAATTCAGTTCTTACCATAGCTCTCAACCTTAGCACAAAACCTGGATGAAGCCAATAATGGGGGGAATACAGTCCCAAAGACAGGGATACATTTTAAATATCCATCTTGTACACTTAGAAGAAAATTGCTAAAATAAAAGCTTTTGTTACCATGCACTTTCTGAAGAATATGTAGTCTGATATTGAAATGAGTGTTATTTGTTAACCAGGAAACTCAGACTTGGAAAAAAAGCTAATTTTTAGCAGAGGCCCAGGGAGAAACACTCCAGACAGCCAAGAATCAAACCAGAGAACATGTAGCTGTCAGGCAAAAAGGACACATACAGAAACCACAGATTTTATGAGGTACAGAAAAAGTATGAGGGAAAAACCTGCAACATTTTTACAAATTATGGTGGGTAGGGAATTCAGGCTCTTGCCACTTGGGCCCAAGGTATAGGGTTCAAGCTTTATTCTCTACCCACCACCATGTAATACCTGGGGCATTTCACACACACACACACACACACACACACACACACACACACACACACACACACACACACACACACTTCACTCTGACAGTGTCCCATCTTCCATCCGCTTCCTCCCGCTTGCAAATCCATCCGCTTCAGGTCCCATCTTCCATCTGTTTCCGTCCGTTTCAGTTCCTGTGCGAATCCTCCCGCTTGCGAAACCGTCCGTGTGGGTTCCCGCTCGCAAACTTGTAAATATGAGCGAGAGCGATGATGTCAGCACGCCTGCGACTGGACTGTCAGCACGGACTTCTTCTTAAAGAAGAACGCACTAAAAAAAAAAAAAAAATTTTTTTTAAATTACAGCTTTAACTTGTCAGCCGATTCCAGGGGGGTGCAAGTGCACCCCCTTGCACCTGCCTGCAGGCGCCCTTGGTCCCTATGTATCGTTATGGCTGTACATTGCTGAATACAGAGTGATTTTTAGTAGTGTTCCCAATTATCCTTCTATGGATACTGACATTGATAGGAATATTGATAATATTGGATTGGAGATTTAGACACTGGTAGGGATCATGATAATGATGCATTTGTGTAGAAACTAAAGCATGGGCTGTACTGGTTTAAATATATAATTCATGAACTTTATCACTGTTTGTTCCAAATTTATTTTTCTAGAAGTTTACCACATATGAATTTCCATGTGGAAGTAAGCACCGCCACTTAAAGCATTAATTGCATTTTTCAAAAAGTATATAGTACAGAAGATTAGGATAATTTCAACAATCTTAACCAATTTATGCATTCAGGAAATGGATAGCAAGAAATTCACCTCAAAAGTCGAGCAAAGCAAAATGGCGCATTTTGCTGATTGTTAGCTAGTCGGAGGTGACCTAATCAATAAGACATATGTCACCGTTATCATGGATGTGACAAGATGACAGCAGTGCAGAGATATGCTACACCTCTGTGCCAGCACATAATAAATATAACTGTTAACCCATAAGTCCCACATTACATGAGTACATGGTAAGGATGTATTAATGTACCATGCCAAACATCTCTGTGGCTTGGAAAGCAGTTTTTTCATCATATGGAAGAATAAGCAATAATCAATGCTAGTAAAATGGTTCCTGACTTGATAAATAACTTGTTTACGGTCAGAACATTGTATAAGACTTGTTACATACATCACAAAGTGGTATCAGCACAGTACAGAATGTGTCCCAGTGTTACCAAATAAAAAGTGTACTTCAAGTATCCTAAGAGGAAATGTAATATCCAGTATGTATCAAAGTATTCACCTGGCTGCAGTCTGTCGCACCATCACAGCCCACCTCATAGTGTTAGATATAACTTCAGACCAGGTGTCCATTCCCATACTTAATTCTGTTCACTCACCAGCTGTGTTTCCTTGCTTCAATTTTTTTTCTGAACAGCAGCTCCAAGCACAAGATGTTATATCCGCAAGAAACTAAAACTGCAGGCAAATGTGTTAAGTGGAAACCCAATGTATGCCAAATATCAGCTAAGTCTTCCAGCCCTCCTCTAAAATTGGACCAAGAAACAAAGTAGATAGGATAAATACAAGAACAGATAAATACAGATACTCTGATAAACATGGGCAGGCACTTACTATGCAAAGTGAGGTTAGCTGCTTAAAACTTTAAGAAGAGCCATAAACCAAATGGTATCCATTCACTATAACTGACAGCAGTCACATAAAATATATGAGTGTAGTAGAGACCTTCTTAAAAATATTAACAAAGCAGTCAGGATTCACTTATTAAGTTAACAGAACAACAGGTTTTGTATCGACACACACTTCCTGATAATAAGTATGAAACTCTAAAGTCTGTCATTATGACGTAGTGTAATCCTTAGTGATTTATCAGAAAAATTGTGAGGTAAATAAAAAGGACATTCTGCAAAATCAGGGGCAGTATGGAGCAGTAAAGAGACAGACAGAGAAAGAAAAAATTGTGGAGGGAAGAGAGAGAGACAGACAGACAAACTGAAGGAAATATGAAGGGGAGATAGAGAGAGACAGACTGAAGGAAATGTGGACGGGAGAGAGAGAGAGACAGACTGACTGAATGAAATGTGAACGAGAAAGAGACAGACAGACAGATAGACAGACTGAAGAAAATGTGGAGGGGAGAGAGAGGGACAGACAGACTGAAGAAAATGTGGAGGGGAGACAGACAGACAGACTGAAGGAAATGTGGGGGAGAGACAGACAGACAGACTGAAGGAAATGTGGAGGGAGGACAGAAACAGACAGACAGACTGAAGGAAATGTGGAAGGGAGAGAGAAACAGACAGACTGAAGGAAATTTGGAGGGGAGAGAGAGACAGACAGACAGACTGAAGGAAATGTGGAGGGAAGGAAGAGAGAGACAGACAGACAGACTGAAGGAAATGTGGAGGGGGAGAGAGAGAGAGAATGAAGCCTGGTGAAACTTATGCTCGTATATCCACTGGGCATTTTCTGTACATATTTTATATAGTTGGTTTCTGTTTGCTGTTCACTAAGGGTTTAGATCTTTAAGGATGACTTGCAATGTCAGGAGCATGCTGACTTTCTGGAGCTAGGTATGTTATCCATTCTTTCTTTGAATTGTTATGGTATAAAATGTAGATGACACAATTCTGTACTAATTTGTTTTGTTGAGGTGACAATCCTGGTCCCTGTATGATATACTTTGTTATTTATTTGCACCTGTAAGTCATATAACCCTGTAAGAATTGTTTTGTCATTTTATTGAAAATTATTACTATCTTGAATATTAAACCATGGGCAAATTTTTTTTTCTCCCTTGAAATAATTTCTTTCCTTAATGATGAATTTTGTTCAGGCCATAGTTGGATAAAAATGCTGGGGAAAAAAATGAAAATGCATTGCAAAGCGTCTAGAAATCCATAGCTTCAGGGGACAAAGCATCCCCCAGACCCCTGACTTAATTTATTTCTCCTGCAGCTATTACACTGCAGCGTTAGTCATACCCAATCTGAGGTCATATGTTTGGCTGCACTCCTGTGAACTCTTTGGAAATCTGAAAAGGTGGCAAGCCTACACTCATAGGGAAACCTTCATGTGACATTAATAAATATCTGTACATTTTTAATACTATATGCACTCATACAAACAATTAAGTGAAATTTGAAAGGTATGGTCTGTTGTTTTATGTGTATGACCACACTGAAATGTGCACATTCACGTATTTGATAAGTTTATTTTTCATTCAGCTTCTTAATTTTTAAACTTAAAGGTGGAAAAAGAAACACAAACTCTTTATGTTTGCGTGTATCTGAGAAGTACATCTGGTTTTCATCTTAAATCCAGATATTTACGACTCTTGGTGGCTTGTTTGTCCATGTTTTTCTAGAAAGACGGTAAAACAAGCACACCTGATGAACTAAGAGGGTTAATGATGTTTGGGAATTAAGGTCATAATTGATAAGGTCAGCTATGCTGATTTGTATTAATCGTACTGGGAGGCACACAAAACCAAAAGTGCAAGAACTCATCAAAAGTTATACTAAATGACATATATATATATATATATATATATATATATATATATATATATATATATATATATATACATATCCATGTACACACACATTTGCTAACTTGCTAGTCATGTGAGAATAGGCTAAGTAAGTCACATGCACATAATCTAGCCACATAATGGACAGCAGATGTATTGACATTACCAATTCATAATAGTGTAGTGTGTCTTTGTAATTTACTGTACTGTATCCTCCCTTCCATTCTTCAGCTCTACTGCAGTTAAAACTACTCAAAAAATGTAACAAAAAGCAAAGCAGTAAAATGGACTCAAATATACCTCAGTGTGATCGAGTCAAAACCTTGACATCTGACTGCACCTGACTCAGTTCATTGTGTTTTTGATACTTGCGTTAGTCATATACAGGTGTGTGTGTGTGTGTGTGTGTGTGTGTGTGTGTGTGTGTGTGTGTGTGTGTGTGTGTCTGTGCAAATGTCTATAACTTCTTGTTTGCTCAGGTAGATGCCAGTGACAAGTGGTAAGGAGAAAACTAGTAAGCACTTATTCCCTTGAAGAGCAGGCAGTTGAAATGACAAGTGCCATTTGTACTTAATTGGGAGACAATAACAGCATCTCATCTGACTTAGGCTTAGCAGCAAGCATAAAGACTATTACATAAGTAAGCTGCCTCTCTGAGGGTGAATATAAGAAGAAGAAATGTTATGTCATACCAAAGGAAACAAGAAAAGCAATAGTTCTGTACTGATTCTGATGAGCGACAACAGCGAGCTGATAACAAGCGTGCCTTGTACTCGGCAGTGTACACATCTCAAAAACATCTCAGCGACATGGTCACTATATACTGAGACTAACCAATATTACTAGATGTATCAAATTCCTGTCATATGGTCGATAGCAATACGATACTTCTGACAGATGTAGTTTGATTACTGCAGTGCTGTATATGCATCTGTGAAAATGGTAAACAGTACCATAACATTCACGTGAGCACGTAGCCACTCATGAATACAGCCATGACACCTCTGCCAGAGAGCAGTGCCGTTGAGTAAAGTGGTCTGTGGAACTGTGAACCCCCAGGAACCTGCAGTGTACCACAACAGTTCCTTTGTGTTATATCTCGATATTTGTATTTCACACATGGTTGGAAGCAGAACTGCATAGCCCACAGTGTGTGTGTGTGTGTGTGTGTGTGTGTGTGTGTGTGTGTGTGTGTGTGTGTGTGTGTGTGTGTGTGTGTGTGTGTGTGTGTGTGTGTGTGTGTGTGTGTGTGTGTGTGTGTGTGTGTGTGTGTGTGTGTGTGTGTGTGTGTGTGTGTGTGTGTGTGTGTGTGTGTGTGTGTGTGTGTGTGTGTGTGTGTGTGTGTGTGTGTGTGGGTGTGTGTGTGCTGAAATTTTACCTTCCCCTCTGCATGATTTACCTGATTCAGGATTCTCTTTGACAGCTAACTGTATCTCTTTTCCACACTAGAAGAATAGCAAAAGTAGGACTTGTTCTAAAAGGGATGTTCTAACTAAAATATGAATATACCAGAAGTAGCTTTCATTGTTCTTAATGTTTCATTCATGTTTCTGTTTTTATTGCAACTCATTCATATCAGCTTATCCTTGTTTACTTTTACAGTTTCTTATTGTTAATTTCAAGTGTCTTAAATTACCACAGGTTTCACATGTTCTTAACATAGTTATTTTAATTCTCTATAGCATTGTTCAGAAGAAAGATTATGCTAAAATTGATTTAGCATCTGTTGCAGTAGCGTTGTACTCTGATATGGGCAGAAGGGAAATTTCTTTTAATATTTCTCTAAGAAGTGCTTACATATTTAACAACATTTGAGATATGTTTAAGCACCAGGAGTAACATCTGCTTCTGTTAAGTCTCAGCTCCGATAAAGTTTTGGAGAATGAATTCCCTTCCATCATTTTTGTCATGAGCACTGTCACACTGCTTCATTCGCAAAAGTGTAACAATTTGTATTTATCTTTTTGTTGTTTGCTTTTTTTTACTACTATGATGAGTACCTTTTTCAATGGGGTGCATTTATACAGTCCATAAAGTTTCTATGTCTAATTGACTTATGAACTCATGGCCTAAGAGTTTTTTCACTGTTCATCAAATCAGTGTTTCAGCTTTCTGAGTACAGGAATGCATCAAAATCAAGCAAACAAAATATGCTGCTATCATCTGGGGTCTGACCTAGTGGCGGTAATGGAGGACAGCACCACTAAACAACCACAGAGACACCATACTCTAATCACTCATGAAGCATTAGTGATAGCTTACAAAGTTTCAGTATAATTATACACAATTTAAAAAAAAATTATACACACTTTTGTATTCACAATATCTACAAAAACATCTTTTGGTCATGGCATACATTACAAAAAAGGGAATTTCATCTACAAATGGATTCCTCCACAGGCTTCCCTTCAGATTTTTTGATCAAATAAATAGATGACCATTTATTGTAAAGGTAGTAGGTCAACAGACAAAACAATCTTTTTAATGAGCGAGGGGATGCCTTCACACTTTTTAAAATAATAACAATAATATGAAGCATTTCCTACCTGCTGTGATGGCAGTTTTCTGCTGTATGGTGACTGTTACAGCTGTGCTTGCTGTCACAACTTTATCATTATGGTTTGAATCTGCTGTGTATTAAAACAGAATTTTAACTCTCATTACACAGAGGACAGTATTTCTGCAACATTCCTGAGGCATATCAGTTGTTTTTGCTATTTTAATTGACATATAAAAGCTGTATATTACATTAGAAAATTTACACTGAAATCAGTTACAGCTTCAATTACAGGATAAGTGCACATGCAAATGCAAAAGTTTCAGAATATACAGAACATAAAAATTAAAAACAAATACAGAAAATGCAGATCAAAATCAAAATGTGCGGAAATCATAAGAAATCATAGCTGGAATGTACATAACCACAAAACAAATGCTTATGCAGAAATCATAGCTCAGATGCACATAACCACACAAACTGTAGGCTAAAACAAATGCACATGCAGATACTAAATGGTTTACTTCAAAAACTCTATAAATAGGTTCATAGGTTGGTACTGGGCTATCTGCCCGAAGGCATATATTAACCCAGCCACATTGTGCGGTATTCACCGCCCCTTTAGTAGTTCCCTAGACCCTTGTACTAGCAGCTAGTACCCTTGGCCCCTATCTAGAAGTGCTGTTGGTGTGATCCCCAGTGTGAACTTTCTGTTACCCATCCACTCATCAAGGTTCTTCTTGAAGAGTGATAATGAGGGGCTCTGTCTTATGTAGATCGGGACCCTGTTCCATAGAAAGGGAAGTCTCTGTGAAGGAAATCTATCCCTCCAGCATGTTCTATTCATTGTTGTGTTGAGGTTTATATCCCCTAGAGCGTGTAGCTCGAGTAGATTTGGTTTTGCTAAGATGGAGCATGTTCAACAATTCTGGGTTGGACATGGCTCTGTATGTTAGACAGAGATCACCTCTGAGAAAGCGGTATGCAACAGAGAACAGTCTTAGCTTTTTGCATAGGGCAACTGTTTGAGGCCAGAATATCCGATCTTACACATACAAGTGAGCACAAACATAAACTAGTAAAGCTCAAAATCCTAAAAGGATGAAACTCAGTAAATAAATCATGAAGAGACAAGACTTTGAAGACGTTAGGGTTTTAGCAATGAAATGAGCTTTTAGTCCATGTAAAACAGTATTTTACACAGAGGCATCACCCCCACTGTGTTACTATTTCAATGCTAAGATCATGCAGCTCAAGGGAAAAGGGAATCATTGCTTCCAGTTCAAATGTATTTTTGTTCACCCTTAGAATAACAAAGTAGAGGGGTACACAGGCACACATTTTATTTCTACATTTTCATTTTGTGTCAATAAACTTCCTTTGCCCATTATTTAGTAATCTGCCATTGTTTTGAAATGTAAGCTTTTCTGTATTTCTTGATTTCAGTTTTCTCCATACCTAGAATTTTGATAGACCATTGATATTTTGTTGTAGTTTGGTCTTCAAAAGAAAACTGTGCTGTTAAGCAGGAACTATATGGTATAAAGTAATGCTGCAACTGTACCCTGTTCTAAAGTGACTAAAAGCTCCAAACAAATTGCACCTAGGCAGAAGGTATTTACTTCACATCTGTAACTAAAAGTTCCAAATATTTGCATCTTGTTCTTGTAAGGTATATACTTCACATCTATGGTCTCAAAAAGAATATGTTTTTAACGCTTTTTATGGCTTAGAGTGCACTGTGCTTTGCTTTTATAATGGACCTCTTTAGAGTATATCAGCTAAAAACAACTCATGTCATCACACTTGGGGAAGGGATACAGAGGAAGGCAGCTCGAAGACTGATATTTTAAATTTATGTTCCAACCTCATTACAAAATCCATCCAAAAATAGTATAGCATAATATAGGCTTGAGCATGATGGCAGATGTTATACTGCTGAAGTTGAAACAGGTTGCTAGAAATACTGCCACACCTTGGAGGCAAAATGTACAGCTGTGTAAGTAAATTGCCAAAATATTAGATGTTTGAATAGATCACTCTTGTAGTACCCTAAGCTATAGGGGTTATATACTGCCAAGGAATAGCACAACCGACCGCCATTCAAAGTTTTAGGGCACCTTCTGTGCACTATAAGCACTGAATGACTTTCGGAGAGTCTTATAAAAGCAATGGGTAGGGTGTCAAGCCTTCTTGCCTTAGAGTAAGGGAGGTTACAGACCCAACTTTTAGGTATATACTAGGACAAAATAATAAATAGAAATATCCCACACCTTAGTAAAACACGTCACAAGAAGGGGAAGAGAGGGAATGTGAATTTACTGCAATAGTGGTTTATTCAAACATCGACTCTGCTACATTTACTTACACGTACTGTGTTCATCATTAGATCACTACTGCAGTAGTCTTACGTTATATGGGATGAATATCAGAACTTAGAAAGGGAGGGAGGAGGAAAGAGTGTCAGAGTCCAGGAGCTCCTGGAGAAGAGTCCTTGCAAAATGAACTCTGAATCTAGAAAATTAGTCTAATTTGTAATGTTTTTTTAAAGGTTCACATAGGTGACCAAACTGCTTCCTCTGCAACACTGCTAGAGTCCACCCCTTTCCAAAAAGCCACAGAAGAAGCCAAAGCCCTAGTAGAATAAGCCCTATCCTTGCATGGAAGTTGCATGTTATGGTGAGAATAACCAAAAAAAAATCCCCCAAAAAACAAACAGCAGCATGAGATAACTATTTGGAAATTGTTTAGACACTGATTGTCCCTTGTTGTAAACTTCATAGGAAATAAACAGTTGGTTTGAATTCCTGAAGGTCTTAGGCCTATCATGATAGTATCTGAGCTACCTGTGGATATCCAACTCCCTCATGTTTAGAATCTGGAAAAAAGACAGGGAGATGAATAGATTTTCTCAATCTCCATCCTCTGAAATGACTTTAGGCATAAAAAAAGGATTTGTTCTCAAAGACATTCTATCCTTATAAATAATGAGATAAGGTGACATCATACGAGCTGGTAACTCAGACACTGCTTTTGCAGAAGGCTGAGCAACACGTAACACTGTTTACCAAGTTAAGAACTTCAAATCAGTCTGATGATCTGCTTTAAATGGAAAAGGTGTGAGCTTTTAAAAACAAATTTGAGATACCAAGAAGAATCCTCCTGTTTTCTAGGTGGACAGGTATGTAAAACTTCCTTTCAAAAATTGTTTGACTTGCAGCTGGGTAGAAAGAGGGGATCTATGGACAGACAAGCAGAGATGGCTGAAATGTGAATCTTAATAGAAAAATAAGAAAGACCAGAGGAAAGTAACTCACACAAATATTGCAGAACTAGAGACTTCTGGGCCTTAAAATAGCCCTGGTTCTTATTCTGGCAAAAACTAGAAAACTGTGTTGATTTACTCAATTATAATTTTCTAGTACCAGGTTTCTTTTTAGCCTCCTTTAATACCTACTGTATGTCTCAGAAAAAAAGTGCCTAAAAGGTATTAACACTCTATCATCCAGGCAGTCGGCTGAAGAAGGTGAAAACAGGGGTATATCAGGCAACCCCTGTCTTGTGTGAGTAAATTCATCCTGTCAGGAAGCCCAAGTTAACTGGCCTTGGACAATTTGAGAAGAAGGGAGAACCACTGTTACCTTGGCCAAAGGGTAGTTACTATAATTATTTCTGGGTAGTCCTTCTGAATTTTTAAAATGACCCTGAGTATCAGTGGAAAGAGTGGAAAAGCATACAGAGACATTCACATTCAATTGAATGAAAAAGTGTCTGACTTCTAGGCTTGTTTGCAAGGGATCCTGGGGCAGAATTTCTTTATCTGTTGTGGATGGAGGCAAACAGATTTATTTTAGGAGATCCCTGTAGCTAGATCAATTCCTGGAAGACCCCTGGGATCCATATCAATTTGTGAGGATTTGCCCTGTTCTTGCTCAGCTTGTCTGTAATAATGTTCTGCTGTGATGAAATATTGGAAGTCTGAAGGGAAAGGCTGAGCAGAGTTGTTCGAATGCAGACTACTATAGCTAGTCTGCAAAGGGGGTATGGTCCGATTCTTTCTTTTTTCTTTGTCTCACATCCCTGTATTATTGCCTGTGAATCCAGAGAACTGAAAATGAAAGTTAGACACAGAAAATCTTAAGAATGTCTGAAATCTTTAAGAATTGTGAAGTGATACTAGGCATCATTTAGATCTAAAGTCAATAGCATAGATTGAGTGAGGCAAAGGGGGCAGCTGCCCCAGTAGGAAAGTGTCAGAGGACACGATCAGTTGATTCCAATTGCTCTATATTAGCAGTGCTGACCACTGCAGTGTTCCATGTGTGGTCTAAATGTAGCAACTGTTTGCTACAAATATAGCCAGCAGTTTGCTACAATTTTAAAGAGAACTTTTTTTTGTTTATTTATTTATTTTATTTTTAAGATAAATTTGAGGGCTGTAGCACTTCCTGCATGGTATAAACTGTAGCAAATGGTTACAATTTAAACCAAAATTAAACTGTCTTTTGGCTTTTCCTGGTTAGGGGTCGCCACAGCGGAACTCCGGTCCGCTAATGATTGGCAGTAGATTTTTACGTACCGGGTTACCAGCCCTGACGCACAACCTTCAACGAAGGAATGCCCATTCACGCATGTTGACACACAGAAGACGCTCTAACTGAGAATCAATCATGCAACGTCTAACTGTGAGGCGACAACGCTACCGCAGCACCACCACCGCAGTGTGTACAATTTAAACCAAAATGATTTATTTATATTTTTTTACATAACTTAGGCACTTTAGCACTCTGAGTTCCATGTGCTTAAACTGTACAGTTTAAATAAAAATGAGCTTTTTTGTTTCTTTTTTAAATACAGATCTGATCATCTGAGCAGAGTAGAACTCCATAAGTGGTATAACCTGTACGATATTGCTACAATTTATACCAAAGTTATTTCTTTATTACATAATTTTACTTAACATAAACACTTTAGCACTCTGTGCTCCCTGTCCATAAACTGTACAGTTTAAATTTAAAGAGCTTTCTTGTTTCTTTTTTTGATACAAATCTGATCATCTGAGTGCAGTAGAACTCCATGAGTGGTATAAACTGTGGCACCTGTTGGTACAAATGTAGAAAACAGTTTGTTACAGCTTAAACCAAAGTTTTTTTGTTGTTTTTACATAACTTAAGTTAAGTAAACTGCTTTACTGCTCCGTGTTCCCTCTGCATAAACTGTAGCAACTGTTTTTTTTTATAGATTTAGCTAGTTACAGTTAAGGAAATGGAATAACTTTTTTCTTTGTTTCTGTTTTTTTTCTCACTCTCTCTATCTCAGCTGAAGAAGGAGGGGTTGAGGTCGGGTAAAGAAATGTGACCTGATTGCCTTCTGCACCAGATACCAGATCATTGATTTTTTTTTAATTGCTCCTGCCCTGTCAGGGGTAGGGGGTGGTATGCAGAAGCAGTATCTAATTGGTTAGTAGACTGCTGTATTTCTGTCTGAAGTTACTGAGAAACTAAGAGGTGGAATGAGGGGAAACAGAAATTGAAGGAAAAATATCTTTTACTTTGGAACCTTGATGTAAAGCTTCAAAAAACAGAGATCAAGAACTGGTCTCCAAGTACCTTCTTCTTCTTTTTTAATATTTGTATTAAATTATCACTTAAGACAATTTTTTCTAACTTTTCTAACCACCTGTTATTGATTCTTATAGTTATTGAGCAGCATTTTATATGCCCTACTAATTATCCCTTTATTTAACAGCAGCTTCTGTTCTAGATTCAATTAAAAATTCTGCCACAGCAGGTCTTTGACTTAGGATTCCTGTATCCTTTCTCTTTGCCTATATTCAATTCCTGGTAGGGAAGGCAGTTTCTAGCCTGCAGTCCAGATGTCTTCTTGGCTTCATCCTCTTTCTATTATCTTTCTCACTTTAGTTATTTGCTCCCAGTTCCTTGGTTCCTTTGTCCATTTTCTACAGTACATTACAACCCCCTCTTGCCTATTCTTTGTACCCCTACTTGCAGTCATCCTTACTGGCAGAATCTCCTTTCTCCAGTCTCATGTTGGCTTAGTTCTTAGAATACTTTCTGCTATTTTATGAATATAATACTCTGCATGGCTGTTGTTATTCCTCTTGGATGGTGCAGCAGTGCAGTGGTTAGCGTTGTCACCTCACAGCAAGAGGTTCTCTGGTTTCATTCTCAGCTGGGTGCCTTCTGTGCAAAGTCTGCATATCCTCCTTGTGTTTGGCTGGGTTTCCTCCAGGTGCTCCGGTTTCCTCCCACATTATAAAGACATGTGTCTGAAGCATTTCTCCCTGGGCCTCTGCTGAAAATTGGCTCATTCCAAGTCAGACTTTCCCAGTTAACAAATGTTAAACAAAAAAAATAATAAATAAAAATAAATCTTAATGATCTGCAGCCAAAACCTTGCTCTCTCTTCTTATTTTTTGAATACCCCCCCCCACCCACACACTTCATCATTATCTCTTTCCACTTTGAATTATAACTTTCTACTTGTGTTATACATATATTAGCTGTAATTGTGTAGCTCTAAAATACCCCTTACAGTCAGGTAATCCTAAACCACCTGGTTTGAACTTATATCACTTAACCCTTGCTCTCTTCCCCTTCTAGATACATTCCTTGTATTCTTTATTAATTATTGTCCCCTCCAGTTTCCTCCTAGATGCATTCCGTGTATTCTTTATTAATTATTTTCCCCTCCCCTCAAGTTTCCTACTTCTTTGGTTTTAGAAAACTTCTTGAATAACATCCTTTGCCTGTCTGTTCTTAGGGGTCTCTCTCTATTACCACTGCAGAGAGCATATGCTCCATAACTCAAGGAAACAGAGAAGTCTGGTTAGGTGGATAGGGGGAATCCCTGAAAAGGTGGAAGAGACTCCAACTTTCAACTGTACTCTTTTTTGAATTATTCCCTGGACCCACTTGAATGTGGTTATCTGTTGCCACCAAGGTAAATGAAAACCTAAACCTAGGGAAGGATTTACAAAGTTGCCAGGGTGGAAAGGGGAAAATAACTGAAGAGGCAAATAGTGAATCTGCTTTTTTATACTATCCTTAGTTGTGGGAGGCTCCCCTTTCTTCTTTGAGCCTCCTGGTAACTGGGTTTTGGAATTCTGCTTGCCTGAATCTTGCTAAGACTCTTTGTTCTGTTTCCTATAATAGGAACATGACCTGGAAGAAAAGTTCTTGCAATTTTTGGCAGTGATGGTTAAAAAATCTGAGTGGACTCCTGCATTATTTTCCCTAGAAAGGTCCAAATAAATGATTTCTATCCAGGGAGCATTCAATATTTCAGGTTACGGCAATCCTTCTTCTTATTGATCCAGCAGCAGCTGCTTTGGATACAGTATCAGCAGTATCATAATGATGCTTCAAAGATTGTTGGGTTACCTGAGAAACAGAAGTAATTAAAGAATTCAGAGAAACGTTAACCTCAGAAGTGTAGTAGTTCATTTTCTCATATCTTCCAAAGAAGCAAGCATGGATTTGCACATATGACCCAGGCAATTTAGAATTCTGAATACTAAAGTAAAAGATATGTAAAAGCTTTCCCATCATTGCCAAACAAATAACAGTAAAATCTAATTTGGGATTAGCAAAAATATATTTCTGAGTCTGGGGAACCTTATATAACCTACTTAGGTGCAGGCGGTTGACTCTGAGGCATACTGCAAGCTGTCGAAAACACATCCTCAAAAGCTAGTAGAACAGCTGCATGTTTTTGTTGAGATGCTGGAATTTCATTCTGTTCCCACTGAAACTAATCCTAGTTTCTGATCATAATTTCAGAAAAGGATTATTCTTCAAG
This sequence comes from Protopterus annectens, assembly GCF_019279795.1. Classification (NCBI taxonomy): domain Eukaryota; kingdom Metazoa; phylum Chordata; order Ceratodontiformes; family Protopteridae; genus Protopterus; species Protopterus annectens. Next base: position 131,144,635 of record NC_056745.1, read on the forward strand.
GGGAAATGTGAAGAAACACTTTCCTCAGAATTAGATTTCTCTTCTCATGTAACATGGAAAGTAGAGAAACGCATTCCATTTCATTCATGTCATTTGGATTGGAACTCTGAAGGAGAAGAATATCTTTTCCTTTAAGCATCCAGTGTGGGAGGGGGGGCAGGATTTTAAAAAAATGAAAGCTTGGAATAAGCCTTTAGCAAAATTCAGCCAATCTTCCCTGTCCATCCCTTGTGGAACAAGACGTGAAAAATGCCTAACATCCTAACATTCTCTTTTCTTTTTATAGGAGAGCTCCTTAAAAATTTGACCCAAGAATAGGGGACCTTCCTAGGAATCGGGCACCAAAAGTTAGCTAGGTGGTAAAGCATCACCCACACCCTCCTCAACAAGAATGGTTTTCCCATCATAGACAACCCAACAGCTGCAGAGAACATGGCCACCTCCAGGTTCTTTGTGGTTTCTCAAGGAGAACTGAGAGTGGTATTGAGGGAAGGCAATTTGTGGTCCAAGGTACCTGATTTGGCCACAGCTGAGTCATTCACCTGCATCTGAGACAGTGAGGAAGCTGACATGACTGCCAAAGATTCCAGTGGAACATACTTCTTGTGGAAAGGGTAATAAAGAACCAAAGACCCTGAAGCTTGCTCCACAACCTGACAAGCAGGAAGTGACAGAAAAATTATTGTTTTGAGGTAAAAAAGTTAGTGACAGCCCCCCCGAAAACAAGCAGTCCAAAACCCTGTTCACACAATTCTGCACAAAAAGTTATTTTTTTTTTCAGTTTCCCCCACACAGTTAAGCTTTACAAAAAAGTACTTTCTGACTAAAAAAATTTCCTTGTGAAAAATAAGCTTTTTCCCCAACAGAAAATGACAAAGTGGAAGGTTTTACCCAGAAGGGTATTTATCTCCCCAGCTTTGGCAAAGCTGTAGCTGGCCATTGATCATTGCAATGAGAGTGCACTTTGATGGCATGAAGGTTCTGAAATTTTGGGGCCCTGACCACTCTTTTTATATGGCTCTTCTTGAGCCCTTTCTTGGTTAGGGTGAGTAGAAGGTGTTCTTCAGCTTTGGATACTGACAAGTTGTCATACCCTTGGCAGGATACAACCGATACAACTTAGGCTACTGCAACAAACCTGTCCTGAACAAAACACTATGCCATGCCCCAATCATCTTTTTAATTTGAAACATGTAAAATCGGTTTCAGTTCTTTGCTAACACTTCTGGCAACATTTGTGAAAGCAATGCATTTTAGAAGGGCAAAATTATTTTATATTGTTTCACCATTGCCAGTTTTGGCCACACATCTTTAGCTACTAATTCTCCTGCGTATGCCCAATACAAGACAGCATTTAGCATTGACAAATGCATATTATTTTACTGAACATGATCTTTACCAATAAGAAAAAATAAAGCCAACTTCCCAAACTGGACATAATACAATGATAATAAATGGAATATCTATAGAAACTGATGTTTATAGAAAGTAGGCGGGACATTATGTTTCCAAACAAGTGCAAAGGAAATAAGGGTAGAGATAGGATTATCAGAGATGATATTAACAGATACAAAAAGGAAGGGGGAGAATGATTATTAGTACCAATTCATGTAATATGTTTAGCAATCTCTTCACTTATGTATATCTGAGAATAGCCTTGGTGGAAAAGTAAAGTTTGCATATGGAAATGCTAACTGAAACATGAGAACCACACCTTGGTTTACTATAGCACAGCAGACAGAGAAAGTGGAAGAGGAAGAAAAGGACAAATATCTTCTTGTGTAATAAAGGCAGAATAAAAACAATTCAAAAATAAAATAATTGCTGATCATGAAAAATAATGTAAAACATGACATTGTCAAACAATTTTTTCAGTTTTATAGGGTAATGATTCTTGTCCTCCCCCCTCAAGTTTAATGACTGTGAATAATGTTACAGTCCATGCATGGGGATATGGAGGCATATAGGGGCAGAAAATGGTTGTCAAAAGCTTATTTTCATTGTTGCTGAATAGCTTATCTAACAATACTGTGCTTCAGTTTTTTTGTCTTTTAGGTAAGTCATAGTAGATTTGCAAAAAACTGAGAAGAAATACCCATTTTGGGAGGACGTGAGTAACAAAGGTATAGAAAAGATGATCAGAATAACAAAATGAAAAATTCTGCTGATGAGTCACTTAAACAGATCATGACTTACCCAGTATTTACTACAGCTACAAGCAAAACTAAACGAATACAAACATGGGACATATATAAAACAGTTAATGATCAAATGTAATCTTTTCTAGGCAGAGTATGCATCCATCATTCCTCACAAACTGGGAAAGATGGACAACATTTCAGATTTAACAAATGGTAGCCCTGTGGAAAAAGTGTTAAGAGTTACACAAACTACAATATTATTGCACAGTATGCAAATATATCCATCCATTAATCTGTTCATGCATTTTCTAAACTGTTTGCCATAATGAGGATCATTGTGGGCGTAAATCCATGGAGCATGGTCCAAACTTACCTGTCCTTAGCAACAGTTCACCAGCATATCTGACGGGATCTCTAGGCATTCCCAGGAAATTTGTGAGATTCAGTCTCTCTGGAATATCCTGGATTGCCTCCATGAGTTCTCTTCCAAAAGGGTCATGGCTGGAACACCTGCTGTGAAGGCCTCCAGAAGCCATCCTCACAATATGTCCACTCCACCCCCATGACTCCTTTCAACTTAAGAGAACAGTGTCTCTACTCCAAGCCTCTCATTCTCTCACAGTGATCAGAACAAGTCTGGGAAGGAATCTAATGCCTGCCACTCACATCCTCAGTTTCAACCTTCTGGTCACTTTCTAAGGTTTGTGACTATAACTCAGGAAATAAATCCCCTAATGTCAATCTGCAGAAACATCAATGCACATCACATCAATTTCTATGTATCAAAGCTAACTAAAATCAAAACAAAAATGACTGATTACAAAATGAAAACAGAGGCTTTCTTTATTCAATCAGTAGATGACAAAACAGAAAAATAAATAATACTTTCAGATATATTTTATCTGAATTTTGATATTGTTTGTTTTTGTAAGTAATATATAGGGTTGGGTTTAGGAATTTTGGGCCGTATGCAGTGGGTTTGGTCAAGTAAGAGAAAATTCCTGAAGGGTGCTTAAAGAAACTTAAAAATAGACCTCCCAGTTAGCCCTCAGTCTGGTGAAGGAAGAACCAGTGGATAAACTAATTGAGAGGGGTTGCTGGTTAGCAGGCTGTTGGAACAAAAAAAAAAAACAATGTGCATATTTTGTTTGTCACATGTTGAATTAGTGACATACAGCAAGCAAAGCTTCAGCTACCAAGACACTAAGATCTAACACTTTTACACATATATCATCTGAGCACCTCTCTCCTTCTTAACCATGTCATTTAATCACCCTATATTTTTGTAACAAAATCTACATGATATGCAGACAGCATCATCACAGGAACTTGTATTTCTACATAATCATATACTGCCTCTCTTAGATCTTTTATTAATAACTGTATTACTGCATTCATGCATAAAGCAAATAATAAACCACTGAGAGGGCATCCTTGTCTCATACCCCTCTCTGTTTTATTTTCTTTTTTACCCCTCCATTTACTATAATATTTGTCATACCACCTTTACATGCAGTCTTGACAGTGGCATAGCAGTTTGTGTTGTTGCCTCATTACAAGAGGTTCTCTGGATCAAATCTTGTCTGGGAACATTCTGTGCAATGTCTTCATGTCCTCACTGTATTCGCGCGAGTTTACTCTGGGTGCTCTGGTTTCATCCCACATTCCAAAGGTATGCAATAGGTGGATTTTCACTCTAAATTGTCCACAGGAGTCTGCTGGCAAGTGTGTGGTGTGGAAGAACAGCAGCTGCAGGGCTAGCCACCCAACAGTGTGTTAACCTTGGCTCCAAATGATTGACACTTTTGAAGTGAACCCCCTGACCCCATGTGCAAAAATGGGAAAAGGGATTTTGGATGGATGAATGGATCTTTCTCTTTATTAAAACTTTTCTAAAATATCACATAATTGCTCCCGTATAATATTATCATACATTTTTTTCATCATCTGAACATACTAATCCCATTTTTTCCTCTTCCTTAACATAAATTATTTATTTTATAATCATTAGCATTTGACTCCATAAATTTCTTCCTGCCACCTTATGTTCTAGAATCCTAGTCATCACAATCAGTATTATTTTCATTACAGTTCTCATAATCTGTATTGATTAATGATAGTCATCTCCAGTTATCTAATCTCTCTCTCTCTCTCCCTTCTTCCAAATCAATCTGATTGCTCCTTCACAAATATCACTTTCTTCAAAACCATAATATTACCATCTGTGTAATACCTTCACAAATATTTTTATCTGCTTCTCTTCCATATTTTTATAAAATTTATAATCCAAGACATCTAAATTTGGTAAATAACACTATTCTTCCATAGTTATTTTTCTTTAAAACTTTTTTTATTCATCTACAAATGTTCACATTCCTTCTCTAGTTTATGTCTTTCTCTAGTTTTTTATATTTATTTTTCAAACCAAAAAATACTTCTTCAATTTCATTCTGCTTTCTCACACATTCTATTTGTTCTGTTATTAAATTTTGTCTCTATTTTCTTTCTCAAAAAGGAGAAACTTCCTCTCTCTTTGCCTTTATGAAGTATCACTGTTTTCTTAATAAATCCATAATATTTCTCTTATTTTGTGAACAGAATTCTCTCTATATATATTTGTATCTTTGTTTTCCATCAAACCCTCAATATTTTCTTCTTTCATTATATTGCTTTATATTACCCCTAAAAATCCATTTCCATTCTTTCATGTACTCTTTTAACTTTTTATTTGTATTCCGCCCACCAACTAGACTAATTTAAATACATAAATCTTGTTGTTCTATGCTTTCCCCATAAAACTCTAGCTTCTTCCCCAACATTTACTCATATTCATATTAGTCAATTTATAAGGTTTTCCTGTTTTAATATAATCTAAATTCAGACATACTCTTACCCAAACTACATCATGATCTGAAAACACAACTTTAATTATGCCTCCTTCCAGCTTATTCAAAGATCTGAAAACAACACATAATCTCATTTTGTTTTCATACAAGTGTACTCTCTCCCTTTTCCCCAAACATAATTTCTCCTATACTTATAACTTGTTTTTTTTTAACATCCCTAAGTTCTTCCCCACTTCCTCCCTCAAATTACAATTGAAATCACTCATTATGATTATTTCCATGTTCACAATAACATATAGTTTAATCTTTTCAAATAACTCCTCTTTTTTGCATATATTATAGTAATTCTCAACGTTTGTCCTCTCATATGGATGTCCACCAGTGATAGTCTACATATTAGTACCACCGCCTGGTTTAATATCACTACATCATCACTTTTACACAATAAGAGGGCTGTGGCATAATGGTTAAGGTGTTTGCCTTACAAACACATGGTGCAGGGTCTGAGTCTGACAAGGAATAATTGGCTAGGATTACAATGGCTTGCAAGGGCAGTTAGCCTAGTACTAACCTATGATGAATGCTGTTCTATATCTGATTTCCAAATCATTCTCATCCCTATAAAGTTTGAAACTGAATTTCATTTTCTTTTTTCAGAACACTAACATTTGTTAAAACTATAAAACCAGCCTCATTTTTTTCACACCACTGATATGTCAATAATCTGCTTGCATTCTTAATTAAACTATTAATGCTTAAAGTGATAATTTTATCATCGCATATTCCTTCTTTCTTTTATTTCTTTTACATTTTACTTTAATTTCCCTCTTTCTATCTTTGACTTATTTTCCAATAGTATTTTTGTCATTTAACTATATGCCATCTCAGTTTCTCTTCTTCACTTTCCCCACTCTTCTCTCTCTCTGTTTTTATTTTCTATCAACATACATGTTCCTCCATGTTCTCTATTTGGGAAACGTTTCTGTCCATAGCATCGGTCACATTTTTCTGTGCCCCTGATTCTTCTTCTTTTTCTGTTTCTCCCTCATTTTCTTGTTCTGTTTGTTCATTGTCTTGCCCTTCATGCAAAATGTTTTCGTCATTACAGTCCAATAATGAATGCCCCCACCTGTTTGCATTTATAACATTAAATTTTACAATTTTTACTGTCATGTTCTTTCTTCCCCACACAAATTACATCTCATTTTATCAAATTCTCTAATAAATATTTGTTTGACCCACAAAAAACATGAAACATATCTTACGTTATCCTCCATACCTTATAAAACCTTTCAATCCATCAATAAAAATATTATTTAGTTTATGATATATTTTCCATTCAACATTTTCAAAATAACTGTGCAATCCCATCCACCTATCCATCACCCTATATTATCATAAATTTTCACAAAATTAATGACATCATGAAATACTCCCTTTAAATAGTTCAAGAAAGTCTCTTGCTGTTTTCTTTGTCTCTCTATTTTGTACTGTTATGAAATAATTATTCCAAGGAAACATATTATGTCTTTTATCACATACATTTATCAACTTCTCAAGCCCAACCCCAGTTTCAAAAAATAATGTCACAAAAAGTCTCTCTTCCAATTAAAATGAATGGTCACCTCAGGAGGAGTAATTCCTAATGGTAATATTATTTTGCCCCAAGTCTTATACCTGCCCAGAGGTTTATTCTCCTTGATGAGAATTCTCACCATATATCTTTTACCCATGGTCTCTTTTGAAACATATTTCCTGTCATCTTTCATCACTACTACATCTGCACATCATCACTACCACATCTGCACAAGTCTTTTTTTCCCTTCCATCCAATCTCATCACATTCTCCTCTGAATCAACTCTGCTAACAATCTCAGCCCATGATACTACTCTTCACCTGTCTGGTTCTTCCTGGCATAAGAAGTCCTTTAGTACATGCATTGCACAACCTCCCAACTGGAGGGTTGTAATAAGACATTCCATCTGTGAAGGCGATTCCTCCACTTTTGTCATTCCACTGGTTACAAATAAATTCTGCACAAACGTAACTTCTAAATCCACTCCATTCTCCTTTTCCTTCAGCAAACAAATGTTTTCCATTTTGCAGCTACTTTCCACCACAATGCCTTACACACAACTGTCCTCCCAGCTACTACTGCACTAGGAACTGGAGATGCATGCTCTCACATGTTGTAACAGGTAGGGGGAAGTTCCTGTATGGCCTTGCCAAATTTCCCTAGTAGTATAAATACCATCTTGGGTCTCTCCTGAAAAGAGGCTACTAGCTTGGTGGGATTAACTCAGTCAACAAAGAATAAATAAATAAAAATACTTTCCAGGTTTATTCTATTGTTTTACTGAAGTTTCTAGAAAAGAGGAAAGAATTCAGTGACATCTAAACATTGAATTTTAAGCCAGGAGTTAAAATATCTTTATGTAACTTTGTGTCATTTGAGGGGGAATGAGATAGTCTACGTGTCTCATCTGAGCCCCTGATGTTGCCTATTCACTTCTTGATCAGTACGGGTATAAAGTACAAATGCAAACAAGCAGAAGTATCCTGCAACATTGAGGTAATCCTTTCAGTATTTCACATTCATCCCCTAAATAAAGAAAATTCATAGCAAAGAGAAAGTGGCTGGCAAAAGATTACCTTGCCATCAGTTTCCTAACAGAATACAATGAAGCAGAATTCCACAGTTTTCAAGTATCCTTGGTCCTACTTACCAGGAAACAGATCAGAAAACATCTTACCTTATTATTATCTTAATTTGTGCCAAACTGAAGAAACCTCTATCAATTCCACTTCAGTTAAACACATGTAAAATAAATAAATAAAATAAATAGTTAATCATACAAGAGTACAGGAAAGAGAGCCCATGACAAAGTCTTGGCCTTTAGCAAAGTTTGAATTCATAGGTTTTCAAGCTGTCACAGTGATCCTCCTTTGGGCCACAGTCAAGTCACGAGCCTCTTTACGGCATCAAAAATTTATGCTGGGGCCTACATATAATAGCAGTATGTCCTGCACTATACAAAAGTTGACTACACCCAAACCAATGCACACACGTACTTGTGGTAACCAAGATTTGACTTTGTATACTATTCTTTTATGACTGATTTACAACCAAGTATATTTATTCATCATTTTTCATATTTTTACATTTAGTTTGGAACTATATTGAAAATACCCTACAGGTGACATTTTAAATAGACACTATTTTCAGTCTTGCTTGCAACTCCCCTGAAATGGGGTTTGGCCTCCTTGAGTAGTATAATTTCATGATCTGAGAAACACTGCTCTAGCAGAGTCTCCAAGAAAAAATGGGTTAAAATAATTGCCAAGAAGTGTCCTTATCTCCCACTCCATGGCAATCTCAAGGATTTAAGAAAGATATGAACCCTCCTCTGTTGATAAGACTCTATGAACAGTGAGGGTACAAAGGTAGAGATAGACACTTCATTGTTTCAGTGACTTCATTTCATAGCAAACTTTATCTAATTATCCATGCAATTCTTGGAATGATTGCTTCTACAATAATACTGACACTGATTAGCTTTTCTCTCACGCTTGACCATTTTTTACCTGAGCAATCATATACAGAGATGTAAGTGAATATAACTGCTTAATACAATGCAGAAAATTATCTGAAGTACCGTTAGTAACATGGATGTTTTAATGGATATGGTTTCTGTATCATTTCTGTTGCAATGATACCTGTTAATATTTTACTTTTGTAGTTAAAACTAGTGTAATTAGATTCTTTAAGTAGGTTTTAAGAAGGAAAACTTGCCCAAGAGGATCTCTATCTGTCCTATTCCCAAGTCTGTGAATGGATGCATCACAGAGGCTTACATTTAGTGTGTACGCTAGAGAGTGTTACCTTAGTTGGGTGACAATACCCATATTTTCTCACATGCATTATTGATATCTGTCACAGCATTATTATAACTGTTTCTGCTAGTGTACTCATTTTTCCTGATTTATGCTTAGCAGAGCTAATTCCTTGAGGTTCTTCCGAATCCTGCACTCCCTCCCACAGTTGTACTTACCCAGCGAGCAAATACAGGTGTATCATTCTAAGAATGCATCTTTACTTTCTTCCCACAGCCAATGCTTCTACTGTCCATTTAACTTAATTGCAGATTATAGAATATTAGTTACACCCAAATCATTACATGCTAAATGAAGAAAATGTTACATGCTAGGAAAGTTCAAGGAAGACAGAGAAGGGTCTTTCTACTGAAGAACCAAAGGAGCAAAAAATCAAAGCTTGTTTCTTGATAGGCATTTCTCTCAAAAAAGGAATTGCACCTGATGTGTCAAAAGAACAAGCAAGTGTACACCACTAATCCGGGAGATAAATTAAACAAAGTGCAGTTGTGTAAGTTGAACTTATCATAACAACAGATGTTCGAATGATCACTGCTGCAGTAACCTTAGCTACACAGGTTATATTCTGAGTTATATCCTGCTAAGGATAAAAAAGCCAGACAACTTACAAAGCTTCAAGACACCTTCTGTGGGTCCAAACTGTCAAGCAGCTCAAGCTGAGCTGACTAAAAGACAAGTTTGGGTGCAAAGCTCTTAAGAGATTTCCTGTTAGTAGAAAGAGATGCTAAAGCATGAAAGGACTATGCTAGGAACAACGAAACATAAATGGCCACACCATGGCATAAAAAAAAATCACATCAAAACAAGGAAACAAGGAGTGGAGGGAGGAAGCATCTACTGCAGCAGTGATCATTTAAACATATACTTCTATGGTAAGTTCATCTTACACAACTGTGCTATGTTCTTCATATTGATCACTCCTGCTGTAGCCTTAGCTATATAGGTAGATAACCATAGTTAACTACATTTGGGAGGTGGAAGGAGAGTCCAGTAATGGTCCTAGCAAACCTTGATCTGAACCTAGAGAAGGAATCAAGCTTAAAGTGCTTTGTAAAAGTATGTACACAGGACCAAGTAGCAGCTTCTGGAATATTTCTAGAATTCAATGCTTTCCAAAAAGTCATAGATGAAGTCAAGGTCCTGGTTGAGTGGGCCTTGACCCTGCTTGGAATAGATTTGTTATGGAGAGTATAACAAAAGGTAATAGCCTTAGACAACCATTTGGAAATAATCTGTTTTGACATAGGTTGTCCCTTCTCCTTACCTTCACAAGAAATAAAAAAATGATCAGAAGATCTGAGCAATATAGTTGTGTCAAGATAGTACCTGAGTTGTCTGCGGATATCCAAAGTATGGAGTATCCTATCTCCCTCAATTTTAGATTAGTAATGAAAATGGACAGATAGATATTTTGGCTTAAAGGAAACTGGATACTATGTTAGCCATAAAAGAAGAATTAGTTCTCAAAGAAACCCTGTCCCTTTGGAAAATTATGTAGGATTGGCCCACCATAAGGACTTGCAACTCAGATATCCTTCTTCCAAAGGTCAGAGCAATTAGAACAACTGTTTACATGTTAAGAAACTCAATTCAGCCAGATTAGCTGGTTTAAATGGAACAAGTTTTGGCTTCTCTAACACAAAATTAAGATCCCAAGGCGGGGCCACCAGTTTACTTTGCAGCCTCTTATGCAAAACTCCTTTCAAGAACATTTTGATATGAGGCTGCTTTGAAAGAGGAGGGTCTATGGGCAGACATGTTGAAATAGCCTTTAATTTAACCTTGAAAAAGGAATAAGAAAGGCCATAGGATAGTAACTCACACAAATGTTGTAAAACCAGCAAATAACTAGCCCTGAATGAGTGTTGGTTATGGTGTTGACACCAACTAGAAAACCCTTCCCATTTGGTAATACATGATTTTCTACTAGCAGGATCTCTTTCCTCCATTAGTTCCTGCTGCACATCCTCAGTAAACAGGTGCCTAAAAGGAATTAAGACCCTATTATTCAGATAGTCAGTTGAGAATGATTGATGTTAGAGTGTATCAAAAACTCCTGTTCATGTGTTAGTAGATCCAGTCTGTGAGGAAGTTTGCAGTAATTGATCTTCACCATTTCCAAATGATAGGAAAAAACACAGTTATCTAGGCCAGAAGGGAGTCACCACAATGATCTTGGGGGATTCCTTCTGAATCTTCAGAAGTACCCTCGATATTAGTGGAAAGGGTGGAATAGCATATAGGAGCATTCCCGTCCAAAGAAAAGAAAATGCATCTGTCTTCCAGGCCCTCTTGCATAGAGTCAAGGAACTGCCAGTTGATTGTTCAAAGAGGAAGCAAAGAGGGCTCCTTGAGGTACTCCCCCCAGATGGACCAAATGCTGGAAGACCCCATGATCTACTTTCCATTTGTGAGGGTCTGTGCTGGCCCTCCTCAGCTTGTCTGCCACACAATTTTCCTCTGATGGAATGTAAGATGCCTATGAAGTGAGACTGTGCTGGGAAGCTATATCTGAAGCTTACATGGCTAATCTAGAAAGGGGGTATGACCTGGTTCCTCCTTGCTTGTTGATGTACCATATGACTGTGGTATTGTCTGAAACTAATTTGAAGAGGTCGCAGGTGCCAAAGATGCTTCAGAGAGTTGAGTGCCATGATCAGGGCAAGCATTTCCGGATATTTATGTGTTTGCATCTGTTCTTCATGTCCCACACCCTTGCATTTTTATCTCTTCTGAAAATGCTCACCAAGAAAAGTCCATAATGTCTGAGGTGACAGACTGCTTTGGAACAGGGGAGTAGAAGGGGAGACCTGAATTTAAGGATATCTGTTGTCTTAACCAAAACAAATTCTCTTCTGACAAACCCCAGTATTAGGATATGAAAAGATAAAGGGTGTTGATGCTGGGACCAAAGAGCTTTCATTTACCACTGTATCTTTCTAATCTGGAGTCTTGCCAGGGTATTATAAGAATAATAGATGCTATGACACCCAAAATCCTAAGGCAGTCCCTCGCAGTGACCAAAGTCCGAGTGGAAAACCTTATTAACAGATCTAAATAATGATCTGTTTTTTTCCTGTGGAAGAAAAACTCTGAACTGAGGTGTCTCATTGATATCCCAATAATCCAATCTTGTGTGAGGGAGACAAGAAAGACTTTTGACTGTTCTCATGGATTCCCAGCTTGTACAAGAGATCTCTCACCCAAGAGAGAGATTCCTGATCATTTGAAAAAGACTGCAAAGATAAACATGTTGTCTAAATATGGAAAAAATGTAGATACCCTGTAGCACACAATGAGCTATAACTGAAGCTAGACAGTTTGTGAACACTTTTGGTGCGGTGAATAGTCCAAAGGGTAAGGTAGAAAACTGATAATGTGATCTAGACAGACAAAACCTTAAGAAATGTCTGAAGTCTGGATGAACAGGGACGTGATGATTAGCATGTTACAAGTCTAATTTGAAACAGGAAGAAGAGCTAAAATATTAAGTGATATCATTCTGAATTAGGGCACTATCACAAACAGGATTAAGAAAGAAAAATCCATAAATAGTCTCCAAGCATATTTTTTCTTTGGCATTAGGAACATCCTTGAATAACATCTCTTCCTCACTTGGGAACAGAAAAAATGGTTCTACCATTCCTTCGGCAGCATGTGATAAAGAATAGTTGGAAACAAAAAAGTGTAATGTGGAGGATGAGGAATGAACCCTCCAGAAAGGAGGAATTTCCTCCCTCTGCCATCTGTAACCTTGATGAATGAATCTCTGAACTCATTTATCTGAAACAATCTGTTGCCAAAGAGAAAAATGGAGATTGAGACTTTCCTGAAGAAAAAGGGGGCCAAGGTAGGAATGATTCACAAAGTCTCTTGAACATTCAGAAATATTGGGCTATCCTTGGTTTTGGGAGGTCAGAGACTTCTGTTTGGAACTCCCTTGCCATTCCTTCTTAAATGTCTGTTTTCCTGAATTCTGTTGAGACTGTTTATTCTGCTTTCTGACAAAAGTGGAAGATGAGAAAGAAAATTCCTTGGACATTTTGGAAAAGGAGTGCTGAAAAAGCTTGGAGATTCGCTGGATCAGCTTGCCCTTTTCAACACACATTTTGATCACCTCTGGAGCAGAGGGGCCAAACACTAAATCTCTATCCAGGGGGAATTAAAAATATCATTTTTATCATCATCTGAAAGGTTCTTACAATGCAGCCATGCAAACCTCCTTGTAGCAGTAGCAGTAGCCACAGCCCGGGAAGAATTATCAACACAGTCACACACACACAAACACACACACACACACACACACACACACACACACACACACACACACACACACACACACACACACACACTGCAAACAATGAATAGTGATCTGTGCAAAAGAAGAAACTAAGTTATCTGAAGCAGACTTTTCCTCACAAGAAGAAACTGCAGATAAAACATTCCACATACTTCCACAATTTCTCAGAATAAACTTTCATATGATCTTGACAATTAAAAATTCTGAAAACCAAAGTTGTAGAAGTATAAACTTATTTATTAATACTTTCCCATCCTTATCAGAAAGAATAGGATTGGAGTGCTTAGACATAGTGGGATCATATAAGGCTATAGCTGCTGGGGCAGGTTTGGGAATAGTGTATAAAAATTAAAAGACTGATGAATTTTATGCATCCTGTATTCCTTTTTAGAGGCAGCTGGCTGACTAACAGGAAAATTGCAGGCAGTAACACAAACACACATCCTCTAAAGCTGGCAGAAAAGGAGAAATTGGTGTAGGTTCTAGAAAATCCTTCTGTAACAATTCATAGTATTGTCTGAGGGACTGTGAAAACTCAGTGTTCTCCCAATGAAAACTGCCACCTTCTAGGAATAGTGTCAAAGAAAAAGAATCCCCCCACCCACCCACAGGGAAAATCAGAAAGTGAGCTCTCCTATGAGTCTGAATCAGAAATCTGAGAAAAAAAAATGAATCCGTCCCTGCATCTTCCTGTTCAGATTCAGAATCTTGAATCTCTTCAGGAAAATAGGAATCCCTCTTTCTTTTATCAGAAACTACTTTACAAGAAGGATCAATAGCCTGAATTAAACCCTGAGTCAGACCCAGTAAACTATTCCTGTCTAAAGAAATTTGAGGAGGAGAAGATGTATGCTTAGTTTTCTGTTTCTTTTTGACAGAAAAAATGGGGGACAACCATGTTATTAATGGCAACAGCTGTTTCCCCAGGGATGGGCACAGCATTCTGGCAGAACAGGGAAACCTTCCCTATTCTCTCCCTGGTTGATCAAGAGTGACTCTCCCTTGCCCACTGAGGGGACTTCAACAGCGGAAGAGTATGTAGCTAATCTCTGGTCCATAGTCGCAGTAGGTGCAACGCCAGAAGGATCTAGGGTAAAAGATAAGTGGTCTGAGGTACAACAAATGGCCATAGCAGAGTCACCCACCTGAGGCTGAGACAAATTGCTACCCTGTTGTGGTGACAAAGGCTGACTGCTTAATTTTTTTCTTTTTGTAGTTGGAAGAAAGACCAACTGTTGAACCAGTAGTCTGTTTCATGGTTAAGCCAAAAATTGTGCCTTTCTTCCCAGAGAAGACAAACAACAAATGCAGGTAAAACTACCAGTCCACAAAAGTTACTTCTTTTCAGAAAACATAGAGCAAAAAGTTCTTTTAAACACCATGCCAGCCCCACCAAGAAAAATAAACACAAGTTCTCCACAGAAAATATGTTTCTGGTTAGTTAACACTACTTTTAAAATGACAGAAAAAACAGTACTCCATTTAAGTACATTACAGTCTGGAGACTCTCCATTAAAACACAACACTCTTAGTTTTAAAATAACTTTCCTGGAATAAAACACCAATTAGTTTAAGAAAATGGAAGTTTTTCCCCCCCAAAGGGAACTTATCTGACCAGCAAAGGAAAGCACAAGTTGACTGTCTGTCCTCAAGTCTCAGAGTAGTGTACTCTTCAGCAGCAGTAAAGTTCTGAAGGGCTGTGCACGGTGCACCCTAACTTGCCTTTGAGTCAGCTCAGCTTGAGATGCTTGTCTTTTTGAACTCTGAAGCTTTGAAAGCTGGCCAGCAGTTATATCTTTGGCAGGATATAACCTCTATACCTAAGGCTATTGCAGCAGTGGTCAATATGATGGACATCATAGAATCAAATAATCTTAACATTTTGTTGGTCCTCAAGGAGTTCCAGTGTGACAGAGCAGACATTTTTTTTTAAATGTAAAGCATGAATGTCTTCAGTAGGATTCTTGTCAAAAAAACAAATCTTTTCCCAGGAGATGATGTGACGGTTGGTTAATCACGCCATCCCGAAACATGCTCCTAACTATTATTTATGGATATAATTAATACAGATACAATTTTTGGTCAGTTTCAAAAGAAATAGGGAGCACATATTTATGGAATAGTCATTCATGATTTGTGGATACTTTAATGTTGCAATGGATGGCATAAGAGTTAGAAAAACACTTCTAAGAAATGAGGGTCAGGTTACGGTACAGGAAATGATAAACACCTTAGCATTTATTGATTTTTTAGAGGTCAGTGAACCCATTACCTTATGATCACACTCTGTATTTCATGTGTGCAAACTATGAGTAGAGTGGACTGTTAGCTAGTATTTACTAACTGTGTACCTATTAACTATGGTTGGAGAGAACAGAATAACCTCTTTCGGATCATTTGCTGGTCACAGTCGAGGCACTCGCACAGAAATATAAAGATACACTTCTCATCTGGCAACTCAGTCTCATAATCTTAAAGCAGTTATTCCTTAAGGGTTTACATAAATATCGCTCTTCAGCATTTTTATCCAAACACCTAATCCTTTGCTATGACTGTTTCCCTAGAGTGGGAGCATTAAAATCAGAATCATAAACTGGCATAGACAGAGAGATCTTTAGAAGATCACACACTCCAGTTTAAGGCAGATCAGATATGCGAGACAAAGCCAGCTTGGGCACGTTTCTAAAGCAGAGACATTTTGCCTTTCAGTCAATCCAAGGGAAAAAAATAGCACGGATAGTGGTTTATATTTAAGGGAGTAGGAAAACACAATTATAAGCATCAAGGTTCAGTCAGGTTTCAAGATGTGTGAGTAAGAAGAAATTGATATGATGGCCTTTTCAAAACTATATAACTTTCAGAACAATTATGACCCCGGGCCGTAGTAACCTAATGACCTTCCTTGAAGATATCTCCATTAAACTTGTCATAGTCTTAACAAAAGAAGCAGTACAAAAAATCCTTATTTATTCAAAGATATGGAACAGTATGTTATGGATGACCTGGTGACCTGGGGAAGTAAATGCTCTAGAGAAGATGGTATCCATGATGAGGTTTTCAATCAAATTCAAAGAGCAAATTATGACCAGGGCATTTGTTACATTCATCCCCAACAAGGGAAAGACCCACAGCCTCCTAACAGCTAGAGATCCATCTTGGTCCAGACTTGGAAAATGTTTGACACTTACTGTACAGAGGTTATACCCTTGATTAATGGTCATAATTCAACATGCCTATGTGTGACTCATATAGGGCAGATCTAAGATCACCAGTATGGTAAATATCCAGATAAGCCATTGCCTGTACACATCTGTAGAACTTGAAAAAGCCTTTAGTTTTTAATTTCTTGAAAAGAACATAGTTGCTGGCCTTCATAACCAAATCTGATATCTCTGAATTATTACGACTATTTCTACACAGGTAGTATATGATCAGGGAACAAAAGAGTACTGATTAACTGACCAGTGATGCAAAGGAAGGTAAACCCAGTTACTACCAAAGACAAGTTAACACTACAGGAGTTGGGGGAAGGATAACACATTAATACTAATCATTGCAACTGCTATGTAGGAAGCTATTCATACTAACATGACACTGAATTAATTCCTGTTACACTGATTCATTGTGTAAAGTATAAGTCCAAAGCAAGTATTTTACTTCTGAGTACAGTACTTGTAAAGCATGATGTTTGTCTGAGAAGAAAGCAGAACAAATATGTTCAACAGAGCTCTGATTCAATATTTTTATTTCAGTAATGTTAGCAATATAGTTGTAAGGACGAATATGCAACTCTTTGTACATGTTACTGTTAACTTACTGCTTTATTGTTTTTGTTGCTTTTTTAAACTGTACTGTTTCATTAATATATTTAATAAAGAACTTGGATATAAAAAACTGTGTTAATGTGCAATATACAGATGCTAAAATAAATACGGTGCTCCTCCGCTCTGTAACATAGAGGAGTTTCCATCAGAGGCTTGTGTGCTCGAAGAGTTACTCAGGGATAATTGGAGTGAGGAGCCGCTGCTGGCTTGCCCATTCTCGGGAGAGAGAGAAAGAGAGAGAGACAGAGAGAGGGAGGTAGGTATTTTTGTTTTGCTTTCCTGCTTGACTGACACCTAGAGGCAGCTTTGGGTGTTGCATCCATGCAACAAAGGCCTGCTGGGCATAAATTGCCACCTTGTTCAAGAATACTGGTCAGGGAGGTCAGCATGTGGAATCATGCATTTTGCAGCAGACAGCGCTTAGTGCAGCTCAAAGGAGCCACCACAGGGCAAGGTAGAACTGCAAGGGGAAGAACAGACTGCACCATCAGACCTGAAAATTGTCCTGCTCATTTCTACCCAACACATGACACGTGGGGGGATCAGCTAATTAGGCACCCAAGACAAAAACAAATGGAGTTTTAGGACTCTTGTCTAGCTCAGAGATGCCAGGCTGTTGCTCCAAGTGAAATAAATGTGCCATCTGTTTAAGGTAGTAGAGCCATCGGACAGATCCAATGGAGGAATAAAAAAAATTACAGTGCACTTTTGAGTATTGGATGGTCACTTTTACAAAGGGCTCAGTAACATAAAAATGCACCTCTTAAAGCATTTATGTGTTTCACTGTTGGTACAAAAAGAAAGAGAGAGAGGCAAAATGTATGCCTTTGCAGCTGATGTAAACTGAAAAAAATTAAGACAAGGCAGACAGTATAAGGATGGGATGAGACTTAGGAAGGAAGGGACGATGGTAAGACCAGAAGTGGATATAAGTGTGGCAGCCTATATTCAGTTAATAGAATTACAAAATAATATACCAGGGAAGCAAAACTTCAGAAATTGCTACACAAGAGAACAAGAAGTATTAACAACCAAAATGAAAACTGACTTTGAAACAGGCTTATTAGCTAGATTATGATTAAGGAAGCACACACTGAATGCAGAAAGATGACTAGAGTTTAATAAGATGCACAAAAGGAAATATTAGCAGCAGAAAAAAGTAAGTCATTGTCTTCCTGCAGAGTCCATTAGACTTCATTCAAAGGACACCATACATACAGTTCCTAAGACATGGATCTCCAGAAAGATACAAGCAGGACGGAAGCTGCTCATATGAGGGCAGAACAGAATATGCAGAGTAATGAGGAAAGACAATGAACCTAATACATAAGCACCTGCCCTGGGATTCAGAATGGCTTAGCTTAGCAAAATGAGGAAGCCGTATCTCAGAAGGTTTCTGTATCACTATGGCGCCCGTGCACTGGCCCAGCAATCAAGGAGCCTCAATCCTCACCACTAACACCAGTGAGGAGCATCCATATAGGGAAAGGATATTAAATACACATACAGTAAAGTACAGTTTCCCTTAAGAGCACACAGAGATCACAGTCAGTCTGTGGCTGGTTTCTCTATTTCTCTCCAGGTCTCCAATAAGACTCCTCACTGGCACAGCTATAGGGTCCAGATCTCAGCCTAGTGGGCAAGCTAAAACCTCCAGCACCCTGTCTGTCCAACCAGTGCTTCATGTCCCTGCCCAAGTAGCTGACACACTTTGAGATAAGAGTTATATACAACCACACAGACACTCCTGGGCAAGGCTGGCACAGGTTCTCCAGCTGTGCCCCTTTTACCCAGACTATATGGTAGTATCACTTGCCACCACCCACTAATATTTATCAGCTACTCAAAGGCCCTTATTAAAGGGTGTCCAATTATTACTGTGCAATATTATTACCCAAATGGTAAGTGCAACCAAACAGTCAAGACTTATTTGTAGTGACTTGGTACACTATCACTATATACATGCAATGTACTCTTAGAGCTTAAATTATATCTACACAAAACAGCCAGAGTTGAAAGGTTTAAAAATATTTAATAATAAATAATAAAAACACAAGACAATATTTCTTACTACACAGTGCTAGTCAAGTGTTCAGAGATCACAGAGAAATGTTTAAAATAACACAGTACAAAAGTTCTGACATCACAGAAAAACAAACTAGTCTAATCTTTCTAATTCCTAGCTATTTCTAAGAGGAAACACTAAAGTCTAAGATCTTACTTATATATAGATACAGGCAGTGCTGGTTATGTTGGATGTTTTCAAGACAAATGCTCTAATGGTCTCATTCTTTTTATCCTTAAATTGATAACAGAGTACCACCGATTAATTTCAGATTACATCATTTCTTTCTGGTTCCCAGGCTAACAGACTCTCAGAGGTTAATAGCCCCTTTGATCTTGCAGCTGGTCAGGAACCAGAGCAATAAAAGAAATTATACATGCAAATTCTAACCATTAACTCTGGCCTCAAAACAATAGGCAGAATTCCTTCATACAGACATATCAGCTCAGAGTTTTGCTACAGCAGAGTGCACTGTTGTTACATTTTTGCAGTTCCCCATTTAACACCATTTTTCCCATTTAAGAGAACAAGCCTGTGGCTTATATTAATATCAAATGACAGAATTATCTACAGAATTCTATCTGGCTAGGCTGGCAGCCTTCACCTATCTTCACAATCACACCCAGACCTTTGATGGTTTTACAGCTGAGGTTTTCCTCTCATAGAGGCCTTAACACAAACAGCAGTTTAGTGGCTGTACTCTCCCCAAGAAATGTCCATGGATCCCCATTTGCTAAGCCCAGTGACTTTCCAGATGAGTAAAATTTAATTCTAGGAGGAAAAAATGATACCATAACATGTGAGTACTGTGAATAAAGCAAAGACGTGGGGGAGGATTTGTGTGTTGGGAGGAAGTCTATAGGGGTATGACCTCTTAGTACATGAACTCTGGACAAAGTCTAAAGTAATGGGGGGATCAAAGGCCAAAATCAGGGACAAATTTCAAATATTGCTCTCTCAAACTTAGAAGGATGATAGAATAACAAGTTTTGTGTTAACATGCATTTTCTGAAAGATATGAAGTCTGACACTCGAATGTATGTCATTGCTTAGTTACTTCAATTCTGTATGATTTGCCAGAAAACTAAAATTTTTATGAGGATCAGACCAAAAATATGAGGCATCAATGTGGACACTCTGGCAAAATCTGGACAGTTGATAGTTATGGGCTGCAGGAATGTGTGTGTTTGCGTCTGCCTAGGTGGTAACGCTAAGGGCTTAAGAAGAGAATTGAGTTTAGATATGTGTGTGTGTGTGTGTGTGTGTGTGTGTGTGTGTGTGTGTGTGTGTGTGTGTGTGTGTGTGTGTGTGTGTGTGTCTGTCTGTCTGTCTGTCTGTCTGCTGGTTTGTGTGTAACACTGTATAGCTGAGTGAGATTGAATGTGGGGATCTTGACTGTTGATGAGTGGATATGTGTGTGTGTGTGTGTGTGTGTGTGTGTGTGTGTGTGTGTGTGTGTGTGTGTGTGTGTGTGTGTGTGTGTGTTTGCACATGTGGAGGGCTGCCTTTGCCAATTTGATGTTTGACAGCTAGGGGGAGAAATTAGTACATTCAGGTCTGACAGTGTTAGTGCTTGATTCAGAAAAAAATGAGATCTTTCCCTTTCTGGCCATACCTATCTCTGAATCACAGTTTCTTGCTAGCTACTAATTGATAAAACCATGTATGGCAATTAACAAGAGCAGTCAGTATTTCACTGACTCCTAGGGTTGATCAAAGAAATGAGAAAAACATACTGACTGCATTTTTCAAGTACATCAAGGTACTTGACTAAGCTCAAGAGGGCAACATCTCCTAGGGAAAAACAAATGTTCACATACAGGTGACACACCCAAAACATAAAATAAAGAAAACAAAAACAGATATTTTAAACAAGATGCTGCATATATTTAGCAAGATTGTTGCTATATTAAAGTAATAGCTCACTGTAGGTCAACAAAATGAAACACTGATTTTGAGCTGCAAGAAGTTTGTTTAGTTCGGCAATGATCTCAAGCTGTCTGCAACTCCCCACCCAGATCATAATCAATGGTAAAATTAAAAAAAATATATATATATATATATATATTTATATATATATATATATATATTAGATATAGATATAGATTAGATATTTAGGTATAGATAGATAAATTGGTCTATACTATAATATCAAATTGGGGGTTAACGTTGGCGTAATGGTTAAGGTGTTTACCTTGCAGTCATAAAGTACAGTTTTTGATTCTCACTTTTGGGAAGCATGACTAGTCTTAAAAAATCCTCCAAATTCGATAGTCTAGTAATCACCTACGAACTTGCATAATATCAAATGTTAGAACATCAAAGCACATTATGTTTAACTGTTTTGTCATTGAAATGCTGATAATGCAAAAAAAACTGTGTTTTTGTAGGGACCAAGCCACCTGCACCCCCATACACCAGGCATATTATACATATACCAACTCTGAGATTGCTCCACATTGAATCCCAAGAAATGCCAGCATTACGATTACAAGCCGGTTCAGCATTATAGGTTCATAGGTAGGTACTAGGCTATCTTCCCTAGGGCATTTATAAGCCTAGCCAGAATGTGCTGGCTTTCGCCTCCCTTTTAGACTAGATTCATGAGCCTCTGTCCAGCAGGGCCATAGAAGTGATCCCAGGAGTGAATTTACGATTTCCCATCCACTCATCAAGATTTGTCTTGAAGAGGGTCAGCGAGGGGCTCTGCCTAACCTGGACCGGGACTCTATTCCAGAGTGAGGGAAGCCTCTGGGATAAGAATCTATCCATCCAGCATGTCCTATTTAGAGCTGTGCTGAGGTTTAAATCCATGGAGCATGTAGCTCTAATGGATTTGGTTTTCTTGAGGTAGAGCATGTCCATTAATTCCGGGTTAGACATGGCCTTCTACGTCAGGCAGAGATCGCCTCTGAGTAGGCAGTAAGCAACAGAGTAGAGCTGGAGTTTCTTTAGTCGAGCTGCATAGGGCATCTGTTTGAGGCCCACGATCCCCTTGGTGAGGTACTTTTGAGGTCTCTCCAGCTGTTGCAGGTGTCAGGTAATGTACATCCCAAATGGGGCATTGTACTCAATTATGGGCCTGATGAGTGAGGAGTAGAGGGGCACAATGCCCTCTCTTGATCTAGCTGTGAACCCTTTTGTGATTAGGTGAGCTATATAGATGTTTTTTCTAACCACTTTGGCAATGTGATTGTCAAAGCAGAGGGTACTATCTACTTGGGTCCCCAGATCCCTAATTACATCTTCCGTACTTAGCGGATTACCTCCTATGTGATAGTTTGTGGGCACTTTGCTTTTCCCAAAGGGGATAACTGTACATTTTTCTGCATTTAGCATGAGGCCATGGTTCTGACACCAGGTATCCATCTCCGTAAGACCCTTCTGGAGGATGCTTGTGTCAGCCGGAGAGTCGATTATGGCTCCCAGTTTGCAATCATCTGCGAACTTGGTCAGCCACAGTCCTCCCGTGCTTGCCTGTACCTCAGAGAAGTACATACCGAACAAGAGGGGTCCCAGGACAGAGCCCTGTGGGATGCCACTTGTCACCGGTTTAGTCGGACATGGCACCCGCAACTCTGACCATGTGAGTTCTATCCCTGAGCCAGTTTGCAACCCATCTTGTGATGAATGGGTTCATATTTAGGCTGATAAGCTTATTTATGATACCAGAGTGGGGTATTTTGTCGAAGGCCTTTGCGAGGTCCAAGTAGGCTGTGTGGACTACCTTTTCCTCATCTATGGCTTTGGTAACTGTTTCGAAGAAGTCAACTAGTTTTAGAAGGCAAGATCTGCCTTTAACAAAGCTGAATTGGGTAGGATCCAGTGTCTGGAGGTTCCTAATGTCTTTGTTTATGAGATCCATGATGATGCGCTCCATAGCCTTGCAGACCAAGCTAGTCAGGCTTATAGGGTGATAGTTCCCAGGATCCATTGTGGCGCCCCCTTTGTGGCACGGGATTACTGTTGCTGTACACCATTCTTTGGGTACATAACCTGTGGTGAGGCTGAGTTGAAACAGTGAATTTATGTGAGGGTTTAGTTCTTTTTGGAGCTCGTGTAAGACGCAGCCCGGGATGCCATCCGGTCCCATTGATGCTGTGTTTTTTACTTTGGAAAGGGCTACTTTCACCTGTGTGTCTGTGATGTCAGGGGGACTGCATTCTTCTGGGATAGACACAGGTCCTTTTGAGGGGGGAAGGGGGGTAAAGTTTGCACTGAACCTGTCTGCCTGGATGTTGGCAATGTCAGTGGGTTCAGTGTACTTTGTGCCATTTTGCACCAGCTCAGAGCAGATTTGGGAGTTACCACCCAGAATCTTGATGTAGCTATAGAAAGCCTTATGATTATCTTTAGAATCTTTGGCAATTTTTCTTTCGAAGCTAGCCTTTGATGATTTTATGAGGGATCGAAGTTTCTTGCTAATACTGATCAGGGATTCCTTCCCTTTTTGGGATTTTGCCCTATCATGTAATAGTTTCCTCCTTCTGTTGTATAGTTTATTTATGGTCAGGGTCCACCAGACTGGTCTCCTGTTTTTGGAGGAATGAGTCTTGGTTTTACTTGGGGTGGCATGATCCATGCATTCATAGGTGCTCATAGAATGCATTTGTAAAGGATTCTGCATTTTGGGTAGAATTTTCCATTAGCCCAGGTACTTTGAAGTTCTCCACCTTGGTCTTGAGAAGTTTGAAGTTTGCTTTTGAGAAGTTTTTCACAGTGGTTCCCTTGGCTGGTGTTGGGGTCGGGATGTGGCTGTCCATAGTGATTAGTTTATCATCTGATCTTACCAATGAGGGGTTTACCTCTGGTGTGAAACATTGAGCCCCCATGTTGGTGATGACCAGGTCCAATATGTTGTCCCCTCGTGTGGGAGTGGTGACCAGTTGTTCCATGGCATTTGAGTTTATAAACACCAAGAACCATTGGGCAAAGGAGTTAGGACTTGAGTAGTTTTCCCATTCAATGTTTGGGTAGTTGAAATCCCCCAATATCATGGTGTTTGGTGAGACCTTCATATTCTCCAATGTTCTCAGGAATGCCGAGTGGGGGTCCTGGGTCAAGGTAGGTGATCTGTAGCAGGCTACAAACTGAAAAGCAGTTTTGTCCACTGATAGTTGCACATGGATGGTCTTCGATGCCTCGTGCAGTGCCACTAACCTGGAGGTGTGGGTATCCTTGATAAAAAATGGATACTCCCCCGCCGTTAGTATTTTGGTTGGAGTTCTGGGGCCGAAAAGAATGGTATGAGTTATATCCTGGTAGTGCTGGGGTGTTCTCTGGAGCCTTGAACCAGGTTTCTGTTACTGCACAGATATCGATTTTCTCCATGCCAAGGAGTGCCTCGAGTGTGTGCATCTTGAGGTTTAGACTTCTGACATTGAAAAGCATTACCCTTAGTTTTTTGTTTCTTGTATTTTCTATGGAGGTGGGTTTGTCTTTTGAGCCTTGGCACTATGGGGGTGGCAAGAGCCTTAGCCAGTATTCAAAAGCCTAAGGGTGACAGGTGCAAGCCGTCCCTTGCGAAGCAACGTGGCTTGTCGAGCATGTCATCCCAGGCTGACAGACACTGGATTCCCTTTGAGTGACACCAATAGCTTAGCCAATTGTTAAAATTGATCATCTTGTCCTTATACTGTGGCATCATTCTTGGTGAGGCAAGATGCTACTCAGGGTCAGGGTCATATCGGCCTGGGCTACATGATCCGAGAGCTCCACTATGTCTCTTTTCATGTAGTCCAGGGCGGTATGTCTCAGGTCATTCACACCAACATGGACAATGACAGAGTCATATTTGTACCTGCTGTGGAGTGACCTGAGTGCTTGTGTTATCTGGCGGATCCTGGCACCCAAAAAGTAGCTTACAGTGACCTTCTCCTTGTTCAGTCTGGTGAGTGGGGAGTCAGTGTGCCTGATAATAGAGTCTCCTATTACTAGTGTATTTGGTGTGTTATTTAGCCTTAAGGGCTAAATCCTCTAAGTCCCCGTGGACTATGATGTTTGCAGATGACATTGTGATCTGTAGTGAGAGTAGGAATCAGGTTGAGGAGACTCTGGAGAGGTGGAGATATGCTCTAGAGAGCAGAGGAATGAGGGTCAGCAGGGCTAAGACAGAATATATGTGTGTAAATGAGAGGGAGGGTAGAGGAATGGTGAGGATGCAGGGAGTAGAGTTGGTAAAGGTGGACGAGTTTAAGTACTTGGGATCAACAGTTCAGAGTAATGGTGAATGTGGAAGAGAGGTGAAGAAGAGAGTACAGGCAGGGTGGAATGGGTGGAGAAGAGTGTCAGGAGTGATTTGTGACAGACGGGTATCCGTAAGAGTGAAAGGGAAGGTCTACAAGAGTGTAGTGAGACCAGCTATGTTATATGGGTTGGAGACAGTGGCATTGACAAAAGGCAGGAGTCAGAGCTGGATGTGGCAGAGTTAAAGATGTTAAGATTTGCAATCGGTGTGACTAGGATGGATAGGATTAGGAATCGGTATATTAGAGGGTCAGCTCATGTTGGACAGTTTGGAGACAAAGCAAGAGAGACGAGATTGCGTTGGTTTGGACATGTGCTGAGGAGGGATGATGGGTATATTGGGAAAAAGATGCTAAGGATGGAGCTGCCAGGTAAGAGGAATAGAGGAAGGCCTAAGATAAGGTTTATGGACGTGGTGAGAGAGGACATGCAGGCGGTTGGTGTGACAGAGCAAGATGCAGAGGATAGGAAGAAATGGAAAGAGATGATCCGCTGTGGCGACCCCTAACGGGAAAAGCCGAAAGAGAATGATGATGATTTAGCCTTAAGGGCTGAGACTTTGTGGCATACTGACTTTGTGAAGTATGTGATACGTGAGAGTTGTTAGGTGATAGCAGTTGCTTGGATGTCTGCTTTGGAGGTCTCTGCTGCTTTGGCAGAGCCTCGAGTATGTTTTTGTGAGTTTATGTTTCTTGTTTGCTGATATGATTGGTCTATGTGAGACTGGTTGTGTGGTGCAAGTGGTTTCCTTCTCCTCCTGACTGACTGTGCCAGTCTTGGGTTGAGAGAGCTCAGCCTCCAGTTTGGCTGTATAGTTGCATCTCTCACATACATTTGAGTTTGTTGAAAGGAGGAGAGGGTTGTCTGTGTACATAAGGCAATTGTAACATTGCCTTAAGATTCCTAGATTCACCAGCTGGACTGGAGAGTATACCTGAAACTGCACTTTGGACATGCCTGGATAGTTTAAAGAACTGTTTTGATGATTGTCCGGAATGGATGAATAGGGAGCCTTGTACTTCTAGATAGTATAGGGGGGTGTAGTGCTATAGTATGTTAGTGCTTACTGAGAAATTTGAGCAAATGTTGGGCTGTAGAAGGAAGGTTGAGTGCTTACTTTGAGAGTTTGACTAATTCTAAGGGAAAAATTGAAGAGCAGACTTTGTGGAGCCGGGAATAGTTTAAAACTGCTTAAACGGCACTCCGTGATGTTGCCCAAAGTTGCGAGATGCGCAAAACCGCACAAATGCGGGTTTTAAGGCAGGGAGCTAGAAAGAGATAGGAATTAGCCCAAAATGGCCAATAAGCTATTAGTTGCTGGGCTGAGACCACTCCCCCTGGGACAAATAGGCTGTTCAAAGCTCCCCACTCTCACTGGTGAACAGAGAAGCTTCCTTCTATCCAAGTAAGGATATGGGCAATACAGGAACTATG
Source organism: Protopterus annectens (assembly GCF_019279795.1). NCBI lineage: Eukaryota > Metazoa > Chordata > Ceratodontiformes > Protopteridae > Protopterus > Protopterus annectens. The sequence continues at coordinate 131,171,386 of NC_056745.1, forward strand.
CCACAGCCCAGAATTCAGCAAACCTGAAATCTGGACTACTCTAGTTTAGAAAAGGCAGGAAACAAGGATATATTTTTTAACAGAAACAACAGAAACTTAAACAGGAAATACTGTAAATGCTTTAAACAGGCTAGCGCACTTGAGTGTGTAGCCTACAACAGTTAAACAACACAAAAACGATTTTTAGAAGTGCAGAAAACAGTTAAAATACAAAAACAATGCTTTTGAGATATTAGGTAAGCCAGAAACTCGCTTTTCGGTGAGAAAATGCAGTCGCAGTTAGAAGGCAGAGAAAAAAATACTTTATCTGTTTAAAGTCTCTCTCTTGTCTCTCTGCTGCTTGAATCACTCTGCAGGACACCACAAGGAGCTGTGCTGAGTTAGAAACAAGAGCAAAACCACGCAAATGCGGGTTTTAAAGCAGGGAGCTAGAAAGAGATAGGAATTAGCCCAAAACGGCCAAAAAGCTACTAGTTGCTGGGCTGAGACCATTCCTCCTCCAAGGACAGATATGCTGCTCAAAGCTCCCCACTCTCACTGGTGAACAGAGAAGCTTCCTCCTATCCAAGTAAGGATATGGGCAAAACAGGAACTATAACACAGCCTAGAATTCAGCAAACCTGAAATCTGGACTACTCTAGTTTAAAAGGTTGCTTCTCCCCAGGGAGACACACACATACACACACAGTTGGGAAGTGCAGGAATCAAACCCCTACCTAACTACATTATGGTACTACAGCAGTACGCATTATGTGCTTCAGTGTTATGATAGGGATCCTTATGCATAATATAAATATCTGTCTATATATATATATATATATATATATATATAGAGAGAGAGAGAGAGAGAATTTTTTTTACTCTTTGGGAGTGTAATGGACTACTATCCTATCTAGGATTTGTTTCTCTGCCCTACACGCAGTGAGTGCTGGAGCAGTCTAAAGTCAACTAAACAACAAACATGAATTAGATTATGCAGGTACAAAGAATGAATGAAAGAATTAATTACTCAGTATAATTTTCACCTTTATGAAATGTGATTACCTTTCTTATAAACTATGTATCTGTGAGTCATGCCTGAAAACAGATTCCATGATGTCTTAAACACTTAAACACACATCTACTCAGTTAAATCAAATAAAATGTATGCACAAATGTTATATAAAAGGCTGGTTATCATAATAAATGCAGCCATTCCTGTTTGTAGTCTAGTGCAAACTGTAAAAAACGACATTTGAGTCTATGGAAAGCAAGTACCTCTGAGGCACCATACAGAGCCTGGCAGATGGCAATGATCCATAACCTACGTATATCAAAGCACTTTATGACTCACCAATGACTAATATGTTCACAGTCTCTTAGCAATCTTCTGAATGTTATTTTTAATTCAATGTTCAAGTGTTCCACTGCTGGATACTGCGATACACATTTGTTAATCAAGTAAGTCAACTGTTTTTTTTTTCAGACCATTTCAGCTATAACCCGAGCCACAAAGGAAAGTGAAATGCAGCCTTTCTCTCTCTCTCTCTCTATATATATATATAGATAGATATTGATATAGATATATCCCTAAATCTTAATGATTAACATTTGTTGGTTATTTAATTTATTAATTAATTTATTTTTTGTTTGTTAACTGAGCGAGTGAACTGGTCTTTTTCAGACTATTTCAGCCATAACCTAGGCCACAAGGGCAATTTAAACGGAAAATATTTATCTCTCTAATGTGATGTATACATATACAATATATATATATATATATATATATATATATATATATATATATATATGTGTGTGTGTGTGTGTGTGTGTGTGTGCACATCTAGGGTATCTCTCTAGATACACACATACACATATCAGGGATGAGCTAGGTAAGTTGAGAATAAATACAAAATGGTTAGTAAAACTAGAGTATGGCAGATTCCTGAAGGGGGTGGGGGGTTAGAACAATACTTTAGGGACCGAGAAGGAGCCCTGTTAATTGGAAGGTATTTCAATAAATTGTCTTGCAGGAAATTTTATCCTGTGTTTGAGAAGCTGTTCTCCTGGGTAAAGAAAGTACATTATCTGTGTAATAATTCTGTTGAAATAAAATCTGAAGGGACTATAACTTGTTTTTTAACCTTCACAGGGTCATGGAAACGCCAGAGCCTATCATGGCAGTTGATGGGCACAAATCACTGAAAACCATCCTCGAGAGGAAACACTCTTCCACCCACTCTGTATTCACACTCACCCCCCAAAACAGCCTTCAATAGAACTGATCTTGTAGGTGCCTAGTACAACAGGGCCAGTTCAAATTCTAACTAACTAACTTAGCATACCTAACTCTCTGGGCATCATTCATAAACATTCACCAGAATTGAGCAACGTCTTTGGCACAATTTGGCAGAGTTGCACTGATTGGCTATAATGTGATTTAGAGACATGCATAACTAGCAGCCTTCTGAATCTTATTAAAGTTCTCCTTGAATACTTATGAATACCTACCATAACGTTTGAGAAACTGGATAGTTACCCCACTGGACAGACTACATGTATAGTGGTGAGTTACACAGCTACTCTCTGCTCAATTAGGGAAACAATATTTCCAGCTGAAGTAAATAAGCACAAGACAGCTATTAGCCATGTGCATCCTTAGTGGAAATTGCATAATATGAGTCATACTCACACTATTTGTCATACTCCACAACTCTTGTAATAGCACAGATATCTGTGATGCACAGAGACCTAACTAACAAGTGACGCAGAAAACACACTACTCATTCATACCTCACTCTGCTTGTGAGTTCACTTTATATAATGTGCAAGGCTGCATGAGGTGGTCTTGTTTACTTCACAAATGTTTATGAGTACTACCACCTGTGTCCCTGACACATGCACACACACACACACACACACACACACACACACACACACACACACACACACACACATAGACTCATTCACTGGTGCTTAACTCCTAAAATACAGAATCTTTTCCTGATTATCAGCTAAGTAAACAGAAACTGCAGTTAGCCTTGTGTTTCTTAGCAAAAAAAATTCCCCTGTGCCACCCACTGTTCATTTTCACTAAACTCAGGTGCACACAAACCCTTCAGATATCCATGGCTGAGTTTCATATCTAGGCATTAGTAGGTACCCAATCATACAGTATTTGGTCCCTTTAAAAAAGAAACACTGCCTTTGAAAAAATGCTACAGTTCCATGTTTCTCAAAAAGAAAGGAAAAACTCCCCATCTACCTACACATATCCTTCTCCAATTATACTAGGGGTCCATGTCCTGTCCTTTTATGCCTAGGTTCTCATGTGTAGACACTGGTAGATGTCATATCTTCCAGTGTCTGACAGGATGCCGAAGTAAAGAAAACAATCCCTTTATCATTTACATTAAATCTCCAAGATGTTTAGGTCAATTGTAATTTCCTAAATTCTACTTGAGCACTCCATAATGACGAAGATTTATAGTCCATCATCTTCACCAATATTATCTAAAGCTGCAATATTCGTCTTCTGCAAACTGTATTGTGCTTTAACATCTTAGGAACTGATCAAAACTCACTTACAGTGCTAACACAATACAATTCTTTGGATATTTCAGCAGATGAAGCAACCAAATTACCAAATGGGATCAAATCAGAGTACCTATAGAAAAACAAGAACATAGTGTTTATTTAGAAGAATGTTAAACATATCTACAACTGGTTTCCCTTATTGGTATCTTAAGGTATACATGGTGGATGCAGTAACTGTATGGAGTATGTGATGTGGACATGAAAGGATGTCACTGTATATGTATGCAAGATGGAAATGTAAGAATGTTCCAGAATATGGTACATGAGAACTACATTTGGAACGAGAGATTCCTGACCAAAGAGTGCTTGACAGATGTAGAAGCATGCTGCATTCTAACAAGTTTGTTGAAATATTTGGAGCATGCCAAGTGGACATGAGCAGATACTTCACTGAGTGGAGTAGAGAAAGTCATTATATATTGATATTGCATTGTATGCAGTATGCTAAGCTGAATGGTGTACACTGGTGCTTTATATAGAGACTATATAAAATAAACCTATATGGTTATTGTACTGCACAAAAGCTGCCAGGTGGCTACGCCTATATCAAATATGCTGACTGGGGAAAGTAACTGTTACTGCACACAGTACTGTACAAAATATACAAAATGGACATGTATGCACACTGCAGGTGCAGGATATATGAAGTGGGAGGTAATGTATATTGCACCGCATTGAAAATATTATGTGAGCATGCATGGTCCTCTGCTATACAGCATGTCAGACTGATGAACATGAATACTGAAATAACTTCTCTAAAAGGCAAAGTGTCATAAAATTATGGAAGGGATTGCATTCTTGGCAATTCCCCACTGCATTGTCCTTGATTTGTCAAATCACAGCCAGTTTAGGCTAAAAACATCAACATCTAAGACAATGTTATTACATGCATGTGGGGCTATTAACATGTGTTAAACTGTTTTGGGGACTTGAAATTCTAGAGCTTTGATGTTGAAAAATTTCCCCATTTACAACAAACTTTTAAAACAATATTTTGCTGTTCTTCATAGTTGCTAATTCAGACTATGGCTGTACTGAGCTTAGTGCATTTGGTCACTTACACTTGGTCTGGTTCCTCAACTGTCAGAACTGGGAATCCTGTGCAGATGATCAATGGTGCTCATTCCTGTTATGACTTAGGACATGCATCACGAGTTTTTCATTCTCTGGTTCTTCATATGAATGCCTTCTACTTCTTCCTACAAGACAATTTTTTCTCTGTCACACTTGCTTTGACTATAACATAAAACCACATTTGCATTTGGGCAACCTGTTCTGCAATTCTGAATTGTTCTTCTCTTCCCTGGGTTTTAAATGTATGTTTTATTTTTGAAGGCTAAAGTGCTCACCTGAAGCTATTCCAATTTATTTCTTCAACTAACTATCACATGTTGTTGGGCTGGAGCTTATGACTAATGGGGTCCTTGCTTTCTCCATTCTAGATTCCTTTGTTACTCAGCATAATTCACCTGGCTTCCATCAAAACAAGTTACATAAGGAAAGCTCTTTAGTAACTGTGTATTTTATTGAACTAGCCTTTTTTTCCATTGCTTGTACTTTTTCTTTACTAAATTTAATCTGTACAGTTCCAAATATCTCTTGCATGTAGGAATGTCAGTCAAAAACCTGTGGATCCATGATTTTTTCTAATTCCTGAAGGATGTGCAGAATCCAGTGGGGTTTTAAGCTTCTTTTCAATTATTTTGATTGTGGTATATTAAGATCTGTGTTATACTAAGACCCTATCTTACCACTCAACTTGTTAGTTTTTTAAACATTTGACAACCCCAAACCATTTTTCCTGTCAGTTTAAATTCAGGTTAGTTGTATTTATTTAGACAGTAATAACTGTTTCTACCCTGATTTGTTGTTTTAGTTGATTAGCATGGCTTGGGGTATCCATTTATTTAAAACCGCCACCTGTTTGATGACTGAGTATTCTTTTCCTTTCGGTGAACGTGTTACAATTTTCTCACTAGGAATTACTTTTCTGTAGGCTGTTTGACTCTGAACATTATAACTATCAAATCTGCCCCTATCACTTTTGAGCAAGGTATCCCTAGCACAAAGGTGAGTGCCGAATGGCAGCATAATCACAGAGGCAGCCATGGAGGTGCTTTGTACCCTTGCTGGCATCACAGCACAGAGCGTGTTTCTTGCAGTGTCATAACCATGCAGCTGTGGGCTGACATGAGCAGATCATGCAGTGTGTCCTACCAGCATGCTAATGACAACTACCATCCCCAGCTGGGGATCATTAAGCCCATGTCCCTGTTTCTGGCCATCTCAGTGCTGTGTAAGCCACCGCTTACTTGACAGTGATCAGTCAGAGACCACTTCTCCCTCCCTAAGATAGTTGGGCCTGCATCAGCCACTCAATTCCTTCTTGTCTGACCCAGATCTTATAGTACCTCAGTTGCAATTAAACACAGATCATCTGGATATTAGTCAGGGTTTTCTGCATTTGTGACACAGAGATAGGTTCTTGGTAGGTAATCCCAATTAAGGATTTCATTTTTATTAATAATGCTCTGTTCTGACATGCATTCTTATTGTTTGTACCGGTTAGCCTGTTTCTTCTTTTGTGCAGTCCATATGTCTCCATGGGCACTGTTTTGAAAGAGGTTGTGGACACTCACTGACTGTTTAGCTCCCCATCCAAAATAGTTACTCCCGAGTAATTTTAGCATCTGGGCCGATAAGCCAATGAGATTGCAATGTACTTTCCCAGCTTATGGAGAACTTGGTTTCATTTATGAAGTTTCCCCTTGTACTTACGCTAGAAATAATTTTCTAGAGTTGTTTTATTTATTTATTTATACATTTGTTAAGTGGGTAGGTGGCTGATCTAAAGACACTTTTTAAGTATAATTTACTTGGATACGATCCTAGCTAATATAATGGTAGAATCAGTAACTTCTCAGATGACTACCTAATCTACTTTAGCACAGGGGTCCCCTTGACTAGGTCACATGGCACTGAATTGAGACTGTATAGGAATTTGCAAAACATCTCATGTTGTAACCTGATGCCTCTATTTGGACATTTCCTATTAACCAGCAGTACAGATGCTTCTGAAGAACTCATGCTGACCTAGTGCAATATGGGTGGCAGTGGTGCTCCTGATCATGTGATCTCAGGATATGAATCATAAGACTTTTGCCTATCCTGACAAACACAGTGTCAACAGTATCTGTGTAAGCTTAGGTGGGAGAGTGAGTTCGAAAAAGAAATGCAAAAAGACACCCCTTCTTGAAGATAAACATTCAGACTGTCATTCATAGATTTCTAGAAAAAAAGACAGAATATTTGTCTGAACAGATTTCTATCATAAAACTGAATGTGTTTTGTAAAAATGATGCCCACTTAAATGAGGCCCCATTCAGAGATCAGAACAGAAATAGCAACTCTGAGTGAAGTGGAAAGAAGCCCCCACACACAGAACCCACATGAAGAGGGCATCATCTCCTGCCATCCTCTTAACTGTTATAACATACTTTGAGGTCACACAACTTAAAGGTGAGTTAAAGAATGTGAATAACTGAACCTGTCTGTTGAACTGCATTTGCTTAAACACCAATTGTCTAAGTATGCATTGATCTTATAACCAAATAAACATTGAACCAGCTAGCACAGGTGTTCCAGACAATCAACAGATTGTGCACCTAGTTTGTCTGGTGGTCTGGATGGCTTTTACATATCTAGAGTACGGTAGTGCTACATGGCACATGGGGGGGCAAAGTTGCCAAGATTACTACCATGCACACCCCTGCAAACTTCTCCTGAGCTAAACTCTGACATAAGCCTATGTATGTTGACTTAAGAAAGACCATGCCACTGGTATGAGTTTCACATTCGACTGTATGTGGGATGGATCCTGGCTGAACCAGGCTGGTTTCATTTTGCCTGAAATCTCTAGGTCCAGTAATTTTCTAGATTATGCAATATTAACAGAGCAGGGTTTTGCTAATTTTTCTTAAAGGTGCTTTATTTGCCTCTCTGGAGAATTAAGACCCAGTTTCTTGCCTTTGCTTAGTTTAAGGTACAGTTATATAGAAATAAGTTTAAATTCTGCTGCATTTTCACATGATTGCTCAGCCTCTTAAATCCTAGGTGACTGAGTTTATATCCAGGCATAGTAAATAACCTACTGGTGGGGGAGGGGTAATTTAAATTTGTATTCTGTTTCCTTCTTGAGCTCTTCATAGGTTGGTATTAGGCTATCGACCCTAGGGCCTCTACAAGCCTAGCCATAACAATTCCCTGGCTATTTCTTCCCACAATATTTACTTCCCTGGACCCCTCTCCAGCAGGGTGACTGACGTGATCTCCGGGGTGAATTTATTATCTCCCATCCAATTGTCAAGGTTCCTTTTGAAGAGGGCCAAAGAGGCACACTGCTTGACATGTATGGGCAGTCTATTCCAGAGTCTGAGGAGTCTCTGGGTCAGGAGAACCTATCCCTCCAACATGTTTTGTTCATTGTGATGACAAGGTTTAGATCCCTGGAGTGTGTGGCTCTGAGGGATTGGAATTTCTTTAAGTGTAACATGTCCAACAGCTCTGGGTTTGACATGGCCTTGTATGTTAAGCAGCGATCACCCCTGAGTAGACGATATGCCACAGAGTATAGCTGGAGTTTTTTTAGATGGTCAGCATAGGGCATCTGCTTTAGGCCTGTGATTCTTTTAGTGAGGTATTTCTGCAGCCTTTCCAGTTGTTGAAGATGTCTTGAGAGGTACATACCAAATGGGGCATTATATTCTATAATGGGTCTAATGAGGGATGAGTACAGTGGGACAATGAATTCCTTTTTTCTGGATGAAAAGCCGTTAGCGATGAGGTGTGCCACATAGAAGGATATCTTGACTATTGTGGCGATGTGATTATTGAAGATGAGACCACTCTCCACCTGTGTCCCTAAGTCTCTTATCACACTTTCAGTGTTTAGTGTTCTGCCACCTATGTGGTAATTCACGGGTACATTTTTTTTTCCCAAAGGGGAAAACTATACATTGCTTGGCATTGAGCCTGAGCCCATGGCTCTGGCACCAAGCATCTGTTTCTGCAAGGCTCTTTTGTAGAATATCCACATCATTTGGGGATTCAATAATGGCTCCCAGTTTGCAGTCATCTGCAAACTATGTTAGCCAGACTCCCTTAGTGTTGGCCTGTACTTCAGAGAAGTAGATGCCAAATAAGAGCGGTCCCAGGACTGATCCCTGAGGTACTCCACTTGTCTGGAGCTGGATTTGGAGTTAGCTATTTTTACAGTGTGGGTTCTGTCAGTAAGCCAGTTGGCAACCCATCGAGTGATGTAGGGATTAATGCCCAGCTTAGTAAGTTTATCTAAGATTCCAAAGTGGGAGATGGTGTCAAAGGCCTTGGCGAGGTCCAGATAGGATGTGTGGACTGCCTTACCCTTCTCCGCAGCTCTGGAGACTGATTTGAAGAAGTCAATCAGATTCAGGAGACAAGCTTGGCCCTTCACGAACCCAAACTGTGTGGGGCCCAGTGTTTGAAGGTTGCCAATGTCTTTGTTTATAAGTTCCATGATAATATGTTCCATGGCCTTGCAGATCAGGCTCATCAGATTGATGGGGTGGTAGTTCCCAGGATCCAAGATGGATCCCCTCTTGTGGGGTTAGATAACTGTAGCTGTGCGCCACTCAGTGGGCACGAAGCCTGAGGTGAGGCTATGATTAAACATGACACTTAGGTGAGGTGCCAATTCATTTTGTAGTTCATGTAGTACACAGCCCGGATATCATCTGGTCCATTGGATGCTGTATTCTTAGCTTTGGAGAGTGCATTCTTTTTACCTGTGTGGCTGCTATTACCGGAATTTGGCAATCTTTCAGTATTGAGATGGGCCCTTTAGGGGGTGAGAGGGGGGTGAAGTTGGCACTGAATCGATCTGCCAGGATATTGGCAATATCCTTGGGATTAGTATATTTAATGCCATTCTTTTGTAGCTCAGAGCAGATCTGAGCATTGACATTTAGATTCTTGATATAGCTATAGAATGCCTTGTGGTTGTCTTTGGAATCTTTGGCAATTTTATTTTCGTAACTAGCTTTGGAGGATTTTATGAGGGATCTCAGCTTCTTACTGAAGCTGGTAAGGGAGTTTTTTTGCATCCTGGGATTTTCCTCTTTTCTGCAACAGTTTCTTCCTTTTGTTGTAAAGTTTGTTTATGGCAGGGGACCACCAGATTGGCTTCCTTTTTTTTGGAGAAGAGCGTCTTGGTTCTATTTGGGATGGCACGATTCATGCACGAGTGGATGTGCTCGTGCAGTGCCTTAGTGTAGGATTCAGCAGTCGAACTTTCAGTTCCCATCTGCATGGGTGTCATGAAGTTTGTCACTTCTGACTTGAGTAGCATGAAGTTGGCTTGGGATAGTTTTTTTATGGAGGTTTCCTTACTGGGGGGTGGGGGAGGGATGTGGATGTCAAGGGTGATTAGCTTATGGTCAGACCTAACCAATGAGGGGTGACCATAGGTGTGGAGCATTGATTTCCCATGTTGGTAATGACCAGGTCTAGGGTATTGGAACCCCTGGTGGGACTATGGATTAGTTGATCCAGGGCATTGGAATTTATGAATTCCAAGAACTGTTGAGCAAAGGTGCTGGTACACGAGTAGTTTTCCCAGTTAATGGCAGGGTAGTTGAAATCACCCAATATTAGGATGTTTGGTTGTATCTTAATATTTTCCAGTATGTTTAGAAAGGTGTAGTGAGAATCTTGGGGCATGGTGGGGGGTCTGTAGCAAGCTACAATTTGGATTGCAGTCTTCCCTAGTGTTATAGTTATATACTATATTATATATAGTCTTGGTTGCTTTTGTCACCTGATCATAGGATCCTTACAAAATACCTGCAAACATACTATGATCTTATTTTAGCAGTCCTTGAATGATTTGCCTTTCACGACTCATAGTGCACTAAGTATGTTCGTTCATATATAAATACATAGCCTCATTATCCATGGGACTATGCAATCCCACTGAGTTTGATTCTGACAAACTTGTTTTATTATAATGCACGTTTCCACTGAGACAAGTCATTATAGGAACAATTATGCAATGATATATTTCATGCAGTGATATACTAAGCCTGCATTCAGGAGCACATATTTGACATTTCCTTTCTTAAAGACTATTTGAATACTGTCCTTAATTAGATACAAACTGTGAGCTTGGGCTAAACCTATCAAAATCCAAAATACTGTCCTTAATTAGATACAAACTGTGAGCTTGGGCTAAACCTATCAAAATCCAAAATACTGTCCTTAATTAGATACAAACTGTGAGCTTGGGCTAAACCTATCAAAATCCAAAATACTGTCCTTAATTAGATACAAACTGTGAGCTTGGGCTAAACCTATCAAAATCCAAAATACTGTCCTTAATTAGATACAAACTGTGAGCTTGGGCTAAACCTATCAAAATCCAAAATACTGTCCTTAATTAGATACAAACTGTGAGCTTGGGCTAAACCTATCAAAATCCAAAATACTGTCCTTAATTAGATACAAACTGTGAGCTTGGGCTAAACCTATCAAAATCCAAAATACTGTCCTTAATTAGATACAAACTGTGAGCTTGGGCTAAACCTATCAAAATCCAAAATACTGTCCTTAATTAGATACAAACTGTGAGCTTGGGCTAAACCTATCAAAATCCAAAATACTGTCCTTAATTAGATACAAACTGTGAGCTTGGGCTAAACCTATCAAAATCCAAAATACTGTCCTTAATTAGATACAAACTGTGAGCTTGGGCTAAACCTATCAAAATCCAAAATACTGTCCTTAATTAGATACAAACTGTGAGCTTGGGCTAAACCTATCAAAATCCAAAATACTGTCCTTAATTAGATACAAACTGTGAGCTTGGGCTAAACCTATCAAAATCCAAAATACTGTCCTTAATTAGATACAAACTGTGAGCTTGGGCTAAACCTATCAAAATCCAAAATACTGTCCTTAATTAGATACAAACTGTGAGCTTGGGCTAAACCTATCAAAATCCAAAATACTGTCCTTAATTAGATACAAACTGTGAGCTTGGGCTAAACCTATCAAAATCCAAAATACTGTCCTTAATTAGATACAAACTGTGAGCTTGGGCTAATCCAAGACAATGCTAGTGCATGTGACAGGCTCTGTCATACTCCTCACCTGTCTCCAGTAACATTTACAGGGGGAACAGGTTAGAGTTTGAGATATCCGATACCTGTTATTGCATTTACCCAGCACCATAACATGGAATTCACTACTTTACCATTTTCAGGTGTGCATGTCAATCTCCTCTCCGGTCCAGCTGGTGAATCTGGGAATCTTGAGGCAATGTTATAACTGCCTCATGTACACAGACAACCCTCTCCTCCTCCCACATAACACAAATACTTGCGAGAGATGCAGCTATTTAGCCAAACTGGAGGCTGAGCTCTCTCAACTCAGGACTGGCAAGACCAGACAGGAGGAGAAGGCAACTACACACACCACAAAACCAGCCTCACATAATGCTACCACTCCACTGAATCAAACACATAAACACACAAAGACATACTCGGAGGCTCTGAGTAAAAATTTACCTAAACAGCAGAGGCCTCCAAAGCAGACACCCAAACAACTGCTACCTCAAGACACCCCACAAGCAACACATAAACCACAAAAGCAGTGTGCAAAGCAGTCACAGCCCTTAAGGCCAAATACAACACCAAACATACTTGTCATAGGTGACTCCATAGTCAGACACACTGACGTCCCACTCACCAGGCTGAACAAGGAGAGGGTCACAGTAAGCTGCCTATCGGGCGCTAGAATCCGCCACATAACACAAGCACTGGGTCACGCCACAGCAAGTACAAATATGACACAGTCATTGTCCATGCTGGTGTGAGCGACCTGAGACGTACCTCCCTGGACTGCATGAAAAGAGACATAGAGGAGCTCTCTGATTATGTAGCCCAGGCAGGTATGACCCTAACCCTGAGCAGTATCCTTCCTTCACCAAGAATGATGCCACAATATAGAGACAAGATGATCAGCTTTAACAATTGGCTTAATGTCTGGTGTCATTCAAAGGGGATCCAGTGTCTGTCTGCCTGGGATGACATGCTTGACAAGCCACGCTGCTTCAAGGGACGGCTTGCACCTGTCACCCCTGGGATTCCGGATATTGGCTAAGGCTCTTGCCACCCCATAGTGCCTTTTTAGGCAAGGCTCAAATTCTAAACCTACCACCCTAGAAAACAAAAATGGGAAGAAATTGAGGGTAATGCTGCTCAATGCCAGAAGTCTAAATCTCAAAATGCACGCACTCGAGGCCCTTCTCAGTATGGAGAACATCGATGTCTGTGCTGTAACTGAAACCTGGTTCAAGGCTCCTGAGAGCACCCGGCACTATTAGGTTTTACCTCATATCATGCCCGCCCCAAAACCCGGACCACTCCACAAAAGGAGGGGTGTATCCATATTCATAAAGGATACTCACACCTCCAGGTTGGTGGCAACGCATGAAGCTTCGGAAACCATCCAGGTGCAACTAACAATAGGCAAAACTGCTCTACAAATTGTAGCATGCTACAGGCCACCCTCTCAAACTCAGGAACCCCACACAGCCTTCCTGAAGACACTGGAGGGTATAAATGTATCTCCAAACACCATCATATTGGGTGACTTCAACTACCCGAATATAGACTGGGAACATTACTCAAGCCCTAACTTTCTAGCCCAACGGTTCCTGGAGTTCATAAATTCAAATGCCATGGAACAGCTAGTCACTGTTCCCACGAGAGGAGAAAATATACTAGATCTCATTGTCACAAACATGGGGACAAAATGCTCCACACCGAAGTATATCCCTCATTGGTGAGATCTGATCATAAACTATTCTCACTGGAAATCTAGATCCCCCCCACCCCAAACAAAAAGACCATAGTGAAGAACTTCTCTAAAGCAAACTTCACACTACTCAAGACTGGTGTGGTATCCTTCAAGGCCCCTGAGTCAGAGGAAACCACAACCCAAGCTGCGGAAGCCCTTACAAATGCCTTCTATGAACACCTCCAGGACTGCATGGATCAGGCAATCCCAAATAAAACCAAGACTCTTTCCACAAAGGGCAAACGTCCAGTCTGGTGGACCCCAGCCATTAACAAACTTTACAATAAGAGGAGAAAGCTATTACATGATAGAACAAAATCCATAAAAGGGAAGTCACCCCTGATCATTATTAGTAAAAAAATACGAGCACTCATAAAATCAACTAAGGCCAATTTTGAGAGAAAAATTGCCATGGATTCAAAGGACAATCATAAGGCCTTTTTCAGCTATGTTAGGAACCTGGGTGGAAACTCACAGATATGCTCAGAATTAGTCCAAAATGATACAAAAATCACTGAACCCACAGACATTGCCAACATACTGGCAGACAGGTTCAGTGCAAACTTCACCCCCCCCCCCCAAAGGAGAGATAACTATCCCAGCCGAGTGTAGCCTCCCGGACATCTCAAATGCGCAGGTGAAAGCTGCTCTCTCTAAAGCTAAAAACACAGCATCAATGGGACCGGATGGTGTCCCCGGCTGTGTGCTACACGAGCTAAATGAGGAATTAAACCCGCACATAAGGCAGCTGTTTAATCTCAGCCTTACCACAGGATACGTGCCCAAGGAGTGGCGTACGGCAACTGTGGCCCCACTCCACAAAGGTGGCGCCTACGGACCCTGGTAATTACCGCCCCATAAGCTTAACAAGTCTAGTCTGCAAAGCTATGGAGAGGATCATAATGGAGCTCATAAACAAAGATATAGGTGACTTGCAGACATTGGACCCGACCCAGTTTGGCTTTGTCAAGGGAAGATCATGCCTTTTGAACTTGGTCGACTTCTTCGAAATAGTCACCAAGGCCATTGATGAGGGAAAGGCAGTCCATACAGCCTACCTTGACCTTGCAAAGGCTTTCGACACAATACCCCACTCGGGTATTGTAGAAAACTTACCAGCTTAAATGTAAACCCATATGTCACAAGATGGGTTGCAAACTGGCTTAAGGACAGAACCCACAGGGTTAGAGTTGCTGGCGCTGTGTCAGACTCCAAGCCGGTCACAAGTGGTGTCCCACAGGGCTCGGTCCTTGGCCCCTATTGTTTGGCATCTACTTCTCAGAAGTACAGGCCAACATGGGAGGACTTTGGCTGACAAAGTTTGCAGATGACTGCAAACTGGGCCATAGTGGAAAGTGCATCGGACACTGATATCCTTCAGAAGGGACTCACGGAAACAGATAGCTGGTGCCAGAGCCATGGCCTGAAGTTAAACGCCAAAAATGTATAGTCATACCCTTCGGGAAAAACAAGGTAACCCCAAGCTACCATATAGGTGGCAATCCACTAAGCACAGAAGAGGTTATCAGGGACCTGGGGACCCAGGTTGACAGTGGCCTTTCTTTTGACACTCACATTGCTAAAGTGGTTAGAAAGACCTTCTACATTGCCCACCTGATCATGAAGGGATTCACATCCAGATCTAGTGAGGTCATTGTTCCCTGTACTCTTCACTTATCAGACCAATGATCGAGTACAATGCCCCATTCGGGATGTATCTCACCCGACATCTGCAGCAATTGGAGAGACCCCAAAAGTTCCTCACCAAAAGGATAAAGGGACTCCAAAATCTGTCATATGCTGCCAGATTGAAGAAACTCCAGCTCTATTCAGTCGCATACCGTCTGCTCAGAGGTGACATGTGCCTGACATACAAGGCCATGTCCAACCCGGAATTAATGGACATGCTCCACCTCAAAAAATCCAAATCCACCAAAACCACTAGAGCAAGCGACTTAAACCTTAGCACGGATATAAATAGGACGTGCTGGAGGGATAGATTTATCACTCAGAGACTCCCTATGCTGTGGAATAAAATCCCGGTCCATGTGAGGCAGAGCACCTCGCTGACTCTGTTCAAGAGAAATCTAGACCTGTGGATGGGAGATCGTAGGTTTACCCCGGGAATCATCTCTGGGTCACTGCTGGACAGAGGCACAACAAACTAATGGGCACAGTATTTTTTCATATA
The DNA here is from genome assembly GCF_019279795.1 of Protopterus annectens. NCBI lineage: Eukaryota > Metazoa > Chordata > Ceratodontiformes > Protopteridae > Protopterus > Protopterus annectens. The sequence continues at coordinate 131,187,047 of NC_056745.1, forward strand.
AGGGGTGGCGTAAGCCACAATAATTTGGGCTAGGCTTATAAATGCCTTAGGGCAGATAGCCTAGTATAAACCTATGAACCTAAGAACCTATGAACCTATGAATTCCTCATGTTATTTGTTCCCATGAGTCTATTTACATTCCTACGTGGAGGGGGAGATACATTCTTTTATTTTATTTATAGTTTCTGTTCATTTAGGACCTACTTAATTTCTCCGTGTCTCTTTCCCCTTCGATTTATAGTTCTTTTAGCTTTAATGTATGCAGTTTTATTGACAGTATTGCTGTTTACTTGAATCAGTTATTATTTTCATTTTTTATACAGTGTTTAGCTACAAACCACTTTATTCATTTAGTGTTTAATTGTACAAAATATGTGAACTGGATACACATGGCTAATGCATCCTAAAAATACGATGTGTACCTATTTAGATATAAATGGCTACTACAATAAATTAGGTACAGCTTGAATAATTTGCACAGACATTTTACTACATGTATTATGCCAAATGATAAGAATAGATGCTGCATTGCAAGGTATGTGCCAGAATCGTTCACAGTAGATGGTTTACCAAATGGACACTCAACAGGTGTTGTACTACATGCAACAGGTGTTGTACTACATGCAGAGTGCTAGAACGATACACTTGGACTGTATGCCAGGTATATATACATGCAGTGTGTAGTATATTAAATATGCCTGTTGGACATAAATAGGGTACTATGCACAGCATGCTAAGTGAACATGTATAGGCCCAGCAGATGTATGGAATATGCTTTGGAACTCGCATGACACTATACCGTATAGAGTATGCCATGTGGATATGCATGGACACTGTACTATACAGAGAATAATGAACAGGCACAGGTGAGTACTACACTAAATGTTCTGAGGATTTACTTGGAGAGTTTGTTGTGCAGAATGTATCAAGTGGGCATGAATAGATACTGCATAGTCTGAAGCATGCCAGATGGACATAAATAGATGATTCACTATACAACAGATAATTAGGTGAACACATACTGAGAGTGCAGAGCATGTGGACATAAATAGATGATTCACTATACAACAGATAATCAGGTGAACACATACTGAAAGTGCAGAGCATGTGATATGCCAGGTAGACATGAATGCTCAAAGCACTGGATCAGGTGTATATAATGTATAGGAAGCACACATATCAGGGTATGCATCTAGGAGGCAATCACAAATAGATGTGGCAAGTTATGGGGTACGCTAAGGAGACATGAATGATATTGTACAGTACAGGGTATGCTAAGGAGATAGTGATAGTGCACAGTATGGGGTACGCTAAGGAGAGACGAATGATAGTGCACAGTATTGGATGTGCTAAGGAGACACAAGTGATAATGTACAGTATGGGGTATGCTAAGGAGATGTGAATGATAGTGTACAGTAGAGGGTATGCTAAGGAGATATGAGTGATAGTGTACAGTTTAGGGTATGTCAAGGAGATATGAGTGATAGTGTACAGTATGAGGCATGCTAAGGAGACACGAGTGATAGTGTACAGTATGAGGCATGCTAAGGAGATATGAGTGATAGTGTACAGTATGAGGCATGCTAAGGAGATATGAGTGATAGTGTACAGTATGAGGCATGCTAAGGAGACACGAGTGATAGTGTACAGTATAGGGTATGATAAGGAGACATGAGTGACAGTAAACAGTTTGAGGTATGTGAAGGAGACACGAGCGATAGTGCACTGTATGAGGTATGCTAAGGTGATACGAGTGAAATTGTAGTGTATATTGTATGCTAAGAAGATATCAGTGATAATGCACAGTATGCAGTATACTAAGGAATCATGTGATAGTGCACAGTATGGGGTATACTAAGGAATCATGTGATAGTGCACAGTATAGGGTATACTAACGAATCATGTGATAGTGCACAGTATGCAGTATACTAAGGAATCATGTGATAGTGCACAGTATGGGGTATACTAAGGAATCATGTGATAGTGCACAGTATGGGGTATACTAAGGAATCATGTGATAGTGCACAGTATAGGGTATACTAACGAATCATGTGATAGTGCACAGTATGCAGTATACTAAGGAATCATGTGATAGTGCACAGTATGGGGTATACTAAGGAATCATGTGATAGTGCACAGTATGGGGTATACTAAGGAATCATGTGATAGTGCACAGTATGGGGTATACTAAGGAATCATGTGATAGTGCACAGTATGGGGTATACTAAGGAATCATGTGATAGTGCACAGTATGGGGTATGCTAAGGAGACACGAGCGATAGTGCACTGTATTGTATACGCTAAGGAGAAACAAGTGATAGTGTACAGTATGAGGTATGCTAAGGAGATGTGAATAATAATGCAGAGTATGGGGTAAATGTTGATGAGATATGAGTGATAGTGCATAGTATGGGGTACGCTAAGGAGATGTGAATGACAGTGCACAGTATGGGGTAAATGTTGATGAGATATGAGTGATAGTGCATAGTATGGGGTATGCTAAGGAGACATGAGTGATAATATACAGCAAGGAGTATGCTAAGGAGATGAGTGATAGTGCACAGTATGGGGCTAAAGAGATGAGTGATAGTGCACAGTATGGGGCTAAAGAGACGAGTGATAGTGCACAGTATGGGGCTAAGGGGACATGAGTGATAGTGCACAATATGGGATATGCTAAGGGGCTGGGAATGAATGGATAATATGGTCCAGAAATGCATAAGTCTCATACTATACAGTGTGTGTCACATGGATAGGCCAGTGCAGTATAGAGAAAATGTTAGGTAGATGTGAAGGAATAATCCATTAATTTATTTTCATTTGTGTTTTGTTGACCAGGACAACCTGGAGTGATTTTCAACCGAAGTCTTGACAAAGGTGTTTTAAGACTTAGTAAAACCTAAGCACAGATACTGACAAAGGTAATAACAAAATAAGCAGTGTAGTAAGACCTGTTGTGCAGATAAGTAAAGCAAATTAAAAATATACCATGCGGCATGACTAGCATAAGTGCATACAGACTACAGAGGTAACACAATACTGTCATACTTCAGAGTACACCAAGCATACATGCTGGGTTACAGCACCGCACAAGTTATACAACATAAGCATGCAGAGATTTTATGCAAATGCATCCAGTGGATACACATGTGGACACTGATTAGCATTTCTGAAAAAAAATTAATTCCACGTTCATAAGATGAAATTCAGGAATTAAACATGAGATTTTTTTAAGTGCATTGCCATGATTTCATTATAATTTTCTAGAGTATCAGTTTCAAAATAAAACATTCAAGGTACTGAACACTCAGTAAAGAAACTCACAGAATTATAAGTAATAAGTATAAGAAGAAATACAGGTTGTGGTGAATGAGTATTCCAGCCTAAAACCTAAAATGTCAAAATCACACATTCTTTCCATGATCGGGGGAGTCCAGAAATGGAATTTTCTGGTATTTTTCCCATAAAAATTGAAAACCAGTGTCCACGGATATGCACCATGACTGTAGAACTTATGTCATTTAAGATGCAGAATATTCCAGGCTGGCAACCATACTAATGATAGTCATTCCAATAGACTGAAATACCCTCATAGTCATATTCCATTTGATCATAATTATTCTCATCACTTGAATATTCATCTGGAAAAAAAATAAAACATGACTACTCCTCCACTCTCTTAAGACAATATCATGTTTATCATTTCAGAATAGTTCAGCTTCTTTCCAGGCATGCTTCTTTCTTTTTCACCTTCATAAACTTTCTCTTTTTCTTTCCTTCTTTTTTGTTTGAATAAATGGCATGCCTGCTGTATTTATATAATATTCAGTTTAAGTTTTTGATTAAAATATACATGCATATAAATTCACAGACTGGAAATATACACTTCATATTGCCTGACACAAGACTACTTTACCTTGTGATATATTTGTTTTTTTTTCTTCATCAGTGACAACCTATAAAAAATGCACTGACAACAATCAAGACATTTACAAACATACATATTTTCATATTTTACTGACACCATTGATGACAAAACTTAAAAAGGCTACATAAACTTTAAAGTAAAAAAAGTCCTGCTTTTGCTCATAAATCAAAGACAAAGGTTTCCAGTATCCATTTTCATGAAATTAGAAAATTTCTTCAACAGTCTGCAGCTTACAAGTTTTGATCATACACGTGTACACTGATGTTATATCATACACGTGTACACTGATGTTATATCATACACGTGTACACTGATGTTATATCATACATGTGTACACTGATGTGATATCATACACGTGTACACTGATGTTATATCATACACGTGTACACTGATGTTATATCATACACGTGTACACTGATGTTATATTTTCATACATGCTTCTAGTTATGGTGAATAACTACAGAAGCCACTGAAAAGAGGACTTGTATATCACAGCTCTTATAGACTGGGTAAATAAACCAACCAAGAGAAAAAGCTAGTAAAACTATAAGGAACAGTCTCGTGTCAACATTCTGAATTATGATGTACGCTTGAGAATTAAAATTTCCCATGAAAATTCTTGTACACTCATAACCCAACCCAAATGTCACAAGAGCATCACAAAGCTAAAACAGTGCCAGCAACTAGTTTCTGGAAAAGCAGCCATAATAAAATCTAACACAGTACTTTACAAAGTGCAGATAAGGCAGAAATATGCCAGCTTTAACCCTTCCCTCAACAAATAAAGGTCTATACACAGTAACAACTGAGTGCATGTGTAAAAGGACAGATAGGTACCAGTGGATGGCAGGACAGTAAGTGTGACAGATTAATACAAGCCTTACCCCAGTCTCTTCCACAGCTCAGGTGTCTGTCTAAGCATATATGGTACCATTTGTTTATTCATTTAGAGAAATCTTTGAACTTCTACAGTAGGCTGCAACACAACCATTCGTCACCTAATGCAGCATCACTTATTTTACAATGTGCTTTGTGAGCAGAAATTTTAAAAAGAAAAAGGAAGCTTGCAATTATGGGGGGATATTTCTGTTTCACTGTAAAAGGTACAAGAACAAATGAGAACTCGCAGTATCAGTTGATCCTTGAGAGGACCATTTAAAATGGGTAACTGTTTGCAATACCTTCTTATGAACCCTGTCCTCTGGACACTTTTTTCTCTCTCTTTAGCTCCTACACTCGGGAACTGTGAATGTTCTACCAGTACATGTCATGACATCATGTTTCAGCTATCGATGGGCAAATCCAACACCATATTCCCGTTATGTTGCCATGGAATTGTGTTAGCTGCACCTGAGAGACATACATTAAAAAGGATACAAAATTATAAACTTGTCAAATGCACTATCCATCCTCAAGCTGAGTGGGAGTACAGTCAAACTTAGGATGCCTGGGGGTAGCTAAAAGAAATCTTATACAGAAGGCCTTCGTAAAGTTTGACTGACATGGGGGCTACTCATGTATTATCTATATCTTAATTCAAGAGGACCTCTGATATGGTTAGCAGCAGAGGCTCATCTTAAGTAATACCAAAACTAATTTCTTGGGAGGCAAAAGCCAGTTACACTCAAAAAGGCAAAGCTTAGAAGGCTGACTCTTGAAGTACTAAGGTCCACTCTTACTTTCATAATCCAGACAATAATGTTTATTAGAAGTGTGGACCGAACACCTAGTGGCAATGGCACAAAGATTGGTAATCGATACATCCTTTCACCAGGCACTGGAAACACCCGTAGCTTTGGTGAACTTTGATTGCAGTCTTAACCACCTGATATTAAAAGACAGTGGTTACATTATTATTTTGACAATATGTTTCATATGTCAGATACTGAACACAGATGGGAGGCGCAAGATTTTTTTTCATCTTTTAGCACCTTTACTATTGGCAGTTGGTCTTGTCATGTCCCCAAGTTCAAACCTCTTGTTGTTCAGTTATGTAAGATAATATACCATCCTACATATTCTTTGGGAAAATCCCAACTTCTAAGACAGAAAGCCTTTTAAAGACTTTTAAGCCCGTATTTCCTGCAAGAGTGACAGATGGAGCATAAAAGTAAGCTGTTATTGCTGTGGTCAGATGAGCTGCTATATGTCCTGGATCCTCAGGTTATATCCATCTAAATACATTATTTGCTGAACCATGCTTGTGTGTTTGTGAAGAGCACCACCATAATAATGTAAAGAAAATGAGTCTTATACTGACGGTTAAACACAATTTCAGCTAATTAGGTGTCCCTGATTTCAACCAAATGCCCCTGATTTTGAAGGGCTTTGTCCATAATTTGTTTTGAGCTGGAGAGGTATAATGGCTATTCTGTCTCCCTGAATTTACATGCAGTCTTCAGGTAAAACACAAGCTGATGATGCACATTACAGGTATGAAGGGCTACCTTGTTAGGGAAGGGAAACCGGAAGGTGAATAGAGGGGTTTAGGGAATGCTTTGAAACTTCTTATGGCAGGAAACAGATTACTCTAGAGGGACACCCAGTCCTTAAGAAAGCAAGGTTCCCAAAAATCAGGCCCTCTAGCTCTAAGATCCTTTGTTTACAGCAACAGGTAACAACTACCAAAATCAAGAGCTTCCAAGGCACAACATTCAGATTTACCTATCTTAATGGTTAAATGGTAGACAAACAAACCTATTAATCATTCCATTCCTAATGATGGAAGTAATCTTCAAAGGTGCCCAGAGACTTTAAACTCTCTTCAGACAGTGCCTGACAAACCTGTGCTGCACCAATATTTTACTTCTAGTTGGTTATGATATACCAAGAAGATACAGGCATGGACTTTGATTGTAAAATCACTGAGGCCCACCTCAAGCAGGAGAATCACTTGCAAGCTCAGCGAATGAGCAGTTATGTGCCACTTTGTCCAAATGGAGAGCAAGCTTCACCTAGAAAAGTTTTTTTATGACATACTCAAAAAGATCACCTGACAGTAAAGGATCAAGTTGCGTAATCAGGCCTGAAAGTGGAGTCAGCAGTTGTCTTATCCTTGACGGGTTCTTTGCTAGGACAGTTATCTGTATTTCCAGGAGTCTAAAAATTCACTCTTTTCAGCTACTAAGGGCAGTGAGGATGGACTTTATTTGAATTCGTTAATAAGGCAACAATAGATTTCACTATGGTGCCTCAATTTAATAATTGCATGAAGCTACACTCAGACAAACAGACCTGTCTGTAGTATTGCCCAGACAAAAAAATAAATAAATACATAGCATTTTTTTCAGAGGGAAGTACACTTGTAGCCCCCTTGTTGGGGACACTACTCTACCCCTAACCCCTTCCTTATGTGTAACAACTCCAGAGCACCACAACTACTGAGCAAACTACAAAACAAAAAGCAAATATTTGATATAAAGAAACAGCAAGAATTGAGTTACAACTCACCCAGAAAGAAATAAAGAGTTGCAACATCACCAACGTTATACCTGACCACTAGTAAAACAACTAACATAGAATAAGAAGGAAAGACAGAAAGGCTTTAAATTTCCCTTAACAATGAAGAGAAAAGACATCCTATCAATCTCTCATGCCTTACTGAAGCAAACAGAACAGTTGGAGAGTGGAGGAGAGCTGCATTATTTGTGCTGAGCAGGTCAATCTCCATGGAGTCAGAGTCCAGAAGACCTTTACCAGACAGGCCTCCCTTATCTCCATTACAGGAGAGGACTGCATCTACTGCTGTCAGAGCCTGCTACAACATTCACTTCCCCAAATATATCACTGTTTAAGAGGGTGATGCCACAGTCATCTGTCCACTGTGAGACTGTCATCTCCTCTCTACAAAGATGATTGCATACAGCACTACATACAGAACAGAGATGTTGTTTGAGGTTGAAGGCAAGAAACACCACCCTCAGTATGAGCAGTTTTATATATATATATATATATATATATATATATATATATATATATATATATATATATATATAAAACACCATTTTCTAGACCTTAACTTTCTTGTGTCAGGAAAGAACATAAGTAGTCTCCTCTGTGCATGAATGAGGCATCTATCATGAAAACATGAAACAGGCTTTGTGGTACAAAGGGAATCCCATACTGACACTGGCAGTAAAAGCCCACCACTCCAACTGTAACAGATACATGACTGCATGATGAATCTGCAACCGCTGATAGTTCACCTTTCAGTGAAGTAATGTTATCTGAAAATAAGCCAATGGGAAAAAAGAAGATTATGGTGACAATTATATCCAAGAAAAAAACAGAAGAGAAAGAGTCTTGATCCAGTTCTTCTTCAGAAGGCCATGCCTTCCTGGGTCTTCTCTATATATATGCCAAAATGACCTTTACTGCAAAGTGTCCATTTATGTCACTGTGAAAACAATCATTTTCAAATGGACCAGCAAGGACACCTTTTTCCAATTTATGTGCCCTACCCCACCTGAAGGTCTGCAGCCATGTCAGAGCCCAGAAAAGGGTTGCTGCCTGAGAATCCATCAACCAGAACCAGCTGGAGTTAATCCAATGATGGGAATTCCAGCAGATCATTCTCTTACTGTTAAGTCCATCACCGTGTCTAAACTTCTGGATGTGGTCCTAACCATGGCAGAGGGGGTCATAGATGCCACTATGTGGTTTACAGTAGGAGTAGGGTAAAAACACAAAGACAGTGGTGATGGTGGTGCAGGCTTTTAGGAGCAAGGAAAATTTGGAGCTGCAGAGAAGCGGATAGATGATTTTAAAGGACTGCAAATAAACTGAAAGATTCATTTTTGGACTTTGTCACAGGTGGAGGACTTAGGAATATTGACAAGGGTATAAGGAATAGGCAAAGAATTAATATGAACAAAGTAACTTCATATAAATGTGAGGTTAGCAAATAGAAAAAATGCTAACGTGAGGTATACAAGAAGCTGAAAGGAAGGGATGGGGAAACAGCTAACTAACAGAAGTGAAAAAATGGCACCAAATGGAGCAAGCTGAAAGTGAGATGGCAGAAACCATGTGCACGGAGAAAAAGGGCTTTCTACACACATAACAAAAAGGAGGATGAAAGGAATAGACCTGGCTAGTGTAACCAAATAAGGGATATCATGATAGAATGCAAAACAGTGATTAAGTATCATTTTTCTGCATTTTCTTGCTGCCTTTAGCTAATTCTGCCTAAAACACCGATTTTCTAGAGTTTCTGTGCTTCAAAAAACTTGTTTCAGCTACATATTGTACTTATTTTACTGCCAGTACTTTAACAAAGTCGTTTTTGTGTTTAAATTACCTGTTTAACTGTTGTAGGCTACACACTCAAGTGTGAAAGCCATTTCTATGCATTTAAAGTGTTGTTTTGATTGTATCTGCTTTATTTTCTGAAAAAAAAAACAAAAAAAAATACTTGTTTTCCTGCCTTTCTAAGCTAGTATAGTCCAGTTTTCAGGCTAGTGCTGAATTCAGGGCTGTGTTACAAGTTTCTGTGTTTGCTCATATCTTACTTGGATAGAAGGAAGTTTCTCTGTTCACTGTGAGAGAGGGAGCTTTGAGCAACCCATCTGTCCGTGGAAGAGTGGTTTCAGCCCAGAAATTAGTAGTTTATTTGGCCAGGTTGGGCTAATTTATATCTCTTTCATTTCCCTAATATAAAACCCGCATTTGCAAGGTTGGTTAGCTAGGGTATAACTATTCCAGGCTCCGCAAAGTCTAGTCTTCAATTTTTCCCTTGGTACTAGACAAACTTTCAACTTAAGCACTCAAATCATTCACTTCTCATCCTGGCACTTGCTCAAAACTCATAGCAAGCACTAATAAACCTTAGCACTAGACCCCCCTATACTGTAGAAAAGGACAAGGCTTTCTATTCGACCTTAACAGCCAATCAGTAAAACAGTTCACTGTACCTATCCAGGCATGTCCAAAAGGCAGTTTCAGGTGTACTATCTGGTCCAACTGGTGAATCTGGGCATTTTGAGGCAATGTTACAATTGCCTCATGTACACAGACAACCCTCTCCTCCTTCCACCAAACACTAATACATGCGAGAGATGCAATTATACAGCCAAACTGGAGGCTAAGCTCTCTCAACCCAAGACTGGACCAGGAAGTCAAGAGGAGAAGGGAATTACTTGCATCACACCACCAGTCTCACATAGACCAATGAAACCAGCACCTGCAAAAAAACCACACATAAATACACGAAAACATACTTGGAGGCTTTAAATAAAAATCTGAAAAAGCAACAGAGACCTCCAAAGTAGACATCCAAGCAACCTCCACCCCCCCCAACACAAACCGTGAAACACATACTTCAAAAAATCGTGTGCCACGCAATCACAGCCCTTAAGGTAAAATAACATACCCAACACAGTAGTAATAGGTGACTCTATAGTCAGGCACACTGACGTCCCACTCTCTGGGCTGAACAAGGAGAAGGTTACTGTTAGCTGCCTGTCGGGTGTCAGGATGTGCCATATAACACAAGCACTCAGGTCACTCCAGAACAATTACAAATATGACTCTGTCATTGTCCATGTTGGTGTGAATGACCTGAGCTGTACCTCCCTGGACTACATGAAAAGAGACATGGAGGAGCTCTCTGATCACGTAGCCCAGGCCAGTATGACCCTGACCCTGAGGAGCATCCTGCCCTCACCAAGAATGATACCACGGTATAGAGAAAAAATTATCAATTTCAACAATTGGCTAAGCTTCTGATGTCATTTAAAGGGGATCCAGTGTCTGTCACTCTGGAATGACATGCTAGAGAAGGCACGCTGCTTCACTAGAGACGGCTTGCACCTGTCACCCTTAGGCTTTTGAATACTGGCCAAGGCTCTTGCCACCACCATAGTGCCTTTTTTAGGCAAGGCTCAAAAGGCAAACCTACCACCGTAAATAGCACAAGTAACAAAAAACTGGGGGTAATGCTACTCAATGCCAGAGGTCTAAACCTCAAAATGCATGCACTCGAGGCACTCCTCAGTATGGAGAAAATCGATATATGTGCAGTAATAGAAACCTGGTTTAAGGCTGCAGAGAGCACCCCAGCACTACCAGGCTACAACTCATACTATACATTTTGGCCACAAAACCCAGACCGAAATACAAAAGGTGGGGAAGTATCCATATTCATCAAGGATACCCACACCTCCAGGTGAGTGGCACAGCATGATGCTTCAGAGATCATCCACATGCAACTAACAATGGGTAAAACTGCTATTCAAATTATAGCTTGCTACAGATCACCCACCAAGTCCCAGGACCCCCACTCCGCATTCCTGGAAACACTGGGAAACATAAAGGTCCTACCAAACACCCTGATATTGGGTGATTTCAATTTCCCAAACATTAACTGGGAGAACTACTCAAGTACAAACTCCCTTGCCTAACATTTCCTAGAATTTATAAACTCAAACACCCTGGATCATCTGGTCAACACCCCCACCAAAGGTGACAACATATTGGTCCTGGTCATCACCAACATGGGCGACCAGTGTTCCACAACGGAGGTCAATCCCTGGTTAGATCTGACCATAAACTAATCACTCTGGATATCCACATTCTGCCACCACCCCCAGTCAAAAAAACCACCGTGAAAAACTTCAAAAGCAAACTTCACTTTACTTAAGACCGAAGTGGAAAGTTTCAAAGCCCCCATGCTAAAGGATAACGCTGTCCAAGCTGCAAAATCCTTTACTAATGCACTCTACAGGCTCCTACAAGAATGCATGGATCGTGCTATCCCAAACAAAACCAAAACTCACTCCTCCAAGAAAAGGAAACCAGTCTGGTGGACCCCTGTCATAGACAAGCTATACAATAGAAGGAGGATACTAGTACAGAAAATAGTAAAATCCCAAGAAGGGAAGACATCCTAATCAGTATCAGCAAGAAACTACATTCCCTCATTAAATCATCCAAGGCAAGCTTCGAAAGAAAAATTGCCATGGACTCCAAAGATAACCACAAGGCATTCTTTAGCTATGTCAAGAGTCTAAGTGGCAGTTCTCAGATCTGCTCAGAGTTAGTGCAGAATGGCACAAAATACACTGAACCGACCGATATAGGCAACATCCTGGCAGACAGGTTCAGTGCAAACTTCACCTCCCTCTCACCCCCAAAAGGGCCCATAACTATGAAAGAAGAATGTAGTGCCCCTGAAATCACAGACACTCAGGTTAAAACAGCCCTCTCCAAAGCCAAAAACACAGCATCAATGGGACGGACAGTGTCCTAGGCTGCATCCTACACAAGCTCAAAGATGAACTAACCCCTTACCTAAACACACTGTTTAAACTCAGCCTCTCCACAGGGTAAGTGCCCACAGAGTGGTGCACAGCAATGGTTATTCCGCTCCACAAAGGTGGAGCCACAACGAACTCCAGGAACTATCGCCCTATAAGCCTGACTAGCTTGGTCTGCAAAGCTATGGAGCGCGTCATCATGGATCTCATTAACAGAGACATTGGGAACCTTCAAACACTGGACCCTACCCAGTTCAGCTTTGTTAAGGGCAGATCATGCCTCCTAAACCTGGTGGACTTCTTTGAGACAGTTACCAAGGTTATAGATGAGGGAAAGGTGGTCCACACAGCCTACCTAGACCTCGCAAAGGACTTTGACACCATTCCCCACTCAGGTATTATAGACAAGCTCACCAGCCTGAACAGAAACCCCTACATCATGAGATGGGTTGCCAACTGGCTCACGGACAGAACCCACATGGTAAGAGTTGCGGGAGCTAGGTCTAACTCTAAACCGGTTACAAGTGGCATTACCCAGGGCTCAGTCCTAGAACCCCTCCTGTTCGGCATATACTTCACAGAGGTACAGGCAAGCACAGGAGGACTATGGCTGACCAAGTTCACAGATGACTGCAAACTAGGGGCTATAATTGACTCTCCAGCTGACACAGACATCCTCCAAAAGGGTCTCACTGAGACAGATACCTGGTGTCAAAATCATGGCCTCAAGCTAAATGCCAAAAAGTGCATAGCCATCCCCTTTGGAAAAAACAAAGTGCCCACAAACTACCACATAGGTGGTAGCCCACTAAATACAGAAGGCGTAATAAGGGATCTGGGGACCCAAGTAGATAGTAACATCTCCTTTGATAATCACATTGCCAAAGTGGTTAGAAAATCTTTCTATGTGGCCCACCTAACTACAAAAGGGTTTGCATCCAGATCGAAAGAGGTCATTGGGCCCTTCTACTCATTACTCATCAGAGCCATCATAGAGTACAATGCCCCATTTGGGATGTACCTTACAAGACATCTGCAACAACTGGATAGACCACAGAAGTACCTCACCAAGAGGATCACTGGCCTCAAGCAGATCCCGTATGCAGCTCGATTGAAGAAACTCCAGCTGTACTCAGTTGCATACCGCCTACTCAGAGGTGATCTCTGCCTGACATACAAGGCCATGTCCAACCCAGAATTGATGGACATGCTCCAACTAAAGAAAACCATATCCCCTTAAGCCACACGCTCCAGGGATCTAAACCTCACCACAACAATAAATAGGACGTGCTGGAGGGATAGATTCCTGTCCCAGAGATTTCCAACGATCTGGAACAAGATCCCAATCTACATTAGGCAGAGCTCCTCACTAACACTCTTCAAGAGAAACCTTGACGAGTGGATGGGAAGGTTTACCCCGGGGATCACTTCAGTGGCTCTGTTGGATAGAGGTACAGGGAACAAATCTAAGGGGGTGGCGAAAGCCAACACATTCTGGCTAGGCTTATAAATGCCTTCGGGCAGATAGCCTAGTACCTACCTATGAACAGTAGAAGTATTAAATAAATGCTTTTCTGCAGCCATTGTGAAGGTAAGAAATGGTAGAGGGTTCAATGTCCTATGAACAGTAGAAGTATTAAATAAATGCTTTTCTGCAGCCATTGTGAAGGTAAGAAATGGTAGAGGGTTCAATGTCCTATGAACAGTAGAAGTATTAAATAAATGCTTTTCTGCAGCCATTGTAAAGGAAGGAAACAGTAGAGGGTTCAATGTCCTATGAACAGTAGAAGTATTAAATAAATGCTTTTCTGCAGCCATTGTGAAGGTAAGAAACGGTAGAGGGTTCAATGTCCTATGAACAGTAGAAGTATTAAATAAATGCTTTTCTGCAGCCATTGTGAAGGAAGGAAACGGTAGAGGGTTCAATGTCCTATGAACAGTAGAAGTATTAAATAAATGCTTTTCTGCAGCCATTGTGAAGGTAAGAAATGGTAGAGGGTTCAATGTTGGGAAAGACAAAGAGCAGAATGGAGACAGTGATTGGCAGACATCAGGCTATAGAAGATAAGGATGCAGAAGGAGATGGTTGTCCTAATAGAGGATAAGGTGGAAAGATCTGATTAGGTGACATCAGCAGTCCTCAGGAATCTGATTAGTGAGATGGTAGATTCCCTGAGGAAGATCTTCAAAAGATGACTTTTCAGTGCAGCAATGTCTGAAGAATGCAAGGAAGCAAGAATGGCGCATTTATACAATGTATGTGTAGGGGGATGGGGGTGGAAAAATATAACATAACTGATGTTGTTGGAAAGTAGACAAAATAATGGAGGGAACACTAATGGAATGCTTGTTTTCCTAGAGGACCCTAGAGGACAATAGTCTCGAGCATGTCAGTCAAAATTAGTTGATGATCAGAAGGCACTGTTCATCAAATCTGATTCAATTTTATTACTGGACTGCAGCCAGATATGACAGAAGACTGTCAGTATTTGTGTCCTAGCTGGATTTCACCAAGACCTTTGGTTCAGTCCTACACAGGCAGTTGTCATCGTCATTGTCACAGTTTTTTCCATTTTTTTAATGGGGTCAGGGTGTCACATCAACATTAGTCAATGTGACCAAACCAGCAGAAAAGTAAAACCACGTTGAGCCGGAGGTACACACAGCATACAAGTATTTAATTAAGCACTTTTCGTCCTACTCACTGGTAGGACTTCTTCAGATAAAACAAGCACTTTACACTCAAGCTTAAATATACAGTTAAATAAATTGTCACACGATTGCAACTTTCAATTAATCAATTAAATCCATCACCATAAAGGAATGCAAAGTTAAACTTGAATAAAACTCAATAGTATCTTTCTATATGGGGGTCCTAGTTTATCTTTTCAAACTTTTCAATTTGAGAATACATAATAAAGAATACACTTCATTAAGGCCTGGGCAAAAACAAGCTCCAGTCTGGAGCTGCCAGCACAATTCAAGGCGCTCCAACAATAATGAGTCTGGACACCCCTGACCATCTTGCACCACATAAATACAAAGCCATATCCCAGAAGCAGTGAAGAGCAGACATAGGAGCATTGTCATGGGCATGACTTGGAGCCCATGAGATGCAGAAGTTGTAATGCTTGATTGTAGCTTCTATACATACTTCAGGTCGTTTAAAGACCTGTTACACATAACAAGCCTGCCAGCCATATGCTTCACTATAGCAGGTGTGATTTTTGATCTGAAGATACAGGTCTTCTGGCTGTTGGCCATTGATAGGTGTAAGGTCAATGGTTTGCTAGATTACAAAGCTCACATCCAGTGGAGGCCATCAAGATCATCATGGACTTTAATGAGGGAGAATTTTGCTAATGCCAAGACTCTTTGTGCTGATACATGGGATCATATGAGGGGGTCACCTGAGCGGACCCCCAGCTAGGCTTGTTAAACTTCAGTTCTGCATTCCTACCCAAGGTGACAGGTGTCCACTGTCTCATCACTGTTTTGCTTGATTACTGGGTGCTTATTAACATTTCCCTTTTCTAACTGCATGGTTATATGTAGACTTTATACCTTCTCCTTGCTACCAGTAATCCTATTCTACTCTTACCTACAACTACTGTTTCCAGTTTCCCATAATTCTTCACTCCTCTTCTTGTACCACTCTATCTGTCGACATTCGGTGCCTGTGCTCTACCTATCCATACTACGTCTGTATTTACCACCACTTTCATTACTGCTGACTTTAACCTATAAAATACCTCTTATTATTAAAAAAAATAAAAACAATGAAACAGTCACTTAACTATCTCCATTAGTCCAGGGCTTCACCTGTGTAATCAGCTTCTTGTCTGCTGAAGTTAAATCCCAAAACATTTCCACTCTTTACTGCTGTTAATTATTTATACAACTAACTTTTGTAAAGGTCTTTATTACTAAATATCTGATGAATCTTATCACTATATGTTGCCAGATGCCAGGTAAATGTAACTGGTATATTTGTTATATGCTGTTGGTTATATTACT
Organism: Protopterus annectens; assembly: GCF_019279795.1. Lineage (NCBI taxonomy): Eukaryota > Metazoa > Chordata > Ceratodontiformes > Protopteridae > Protopterus > Protopterus annectens. The sequence goes on from NC_056745.1 coordinate 131,203,247, forward strand.
ATTTTGCACATATCTTCCTATTGATTTTCATGTCACGGCATGATGATGATTATGGGGTTGCCCCCAATGTTCTTGTTTTTAGACATTGTTTACTAATCAACTGTACCTACCAAATTATGCAAAACATTTTAATTGTACATTTTTATAAATGTTCTACTGTAACTATGTTCCAGGAATTCAGGTTTTCCAGGTCATCATTAAAAATCACCTTTGCCCATCTGGATAATGTGGCTAACAAAATAAAATAAAATGAAAATGAATAAATTACATCTCTGACACTTAAGACAGTTCTTATCAATGTGTTAAGAGGCAGTAAGGTTAAGATTCAAACTCTGTGAGAGAGAAGAAAGACATTTTAGAAATGGAGGACATAAGGTCAGTGGTACCCATTCTATATAAAATGTATAATGCCATGCCATGTATCAGGAGAAGGCATGGGCACTTCGAAGCACAGAACCTCAGTAGTGAAAAAATTATGATAAATAAAGCAAAGGATCCTCAACAAAGAAGACCTAAATGTTACTTACAGAAAAGGACTTCTTGAAGCGAGGTTTCATTGCCTGCAGAAGTACATATAGTATTATAATTCTGTTGTAGAGTACAGCTTCTGTGGAAAGCTTTGCTGAATTGTATGAGAAATAATTTTATACAGGTGACCAGATAATTAAAATCCATCCAGGCAACATCACCATCACCACTCATTTCTATCCAAAGAGCTCACCTTGAATGTCTTCAAAGGGAATGGAATACACAAAGCTCCCAGGTGGATATTCTGCAGCCCGACGGTACCAGAGGGGAAAGTGATCCATCGTAAAAATGCTCTCTTTATCCTCCACTGTCAGGAACTTTCTGGATAAACAAAGCACAGCAGGTTATACAGAAAAAAAGAATTATAAGGACATGCTGAATACTTCTATAAAAATTATGATGTCATATTTTGTAGTACCTTGTACTTGTTAGTGTACAGCATATCCTATAAATTATTATTTATGCAAATCATCAGGCAGGCAGTTCCTTACAGTGACAAGGCAAAAAGATATGTTGTAATGAAGATCCTTTACTTCCCATGTCCCTTCCTATCAATGTTATTGATAAGATAAGGAAAAGTCTGCTTTATTAGCTGTTTCACTGGTATGTCTGTCCTCATCTTAGCTGTTTCAGGTGTACTATTCCTTGCAGTGAACCCTAACATTGACTTTAGGAGTGTACTGCATACCATGCATATGTTTTTATGTCTTTTGTATGTCTGTGTATGTGTGTATATCTTAGTAACTGTGTGGAAAGCATTAATACTCTGGAAATTAACTTGTTTTAGGATTTTCACATATGTCATATGTCACCTAATTCAATACACAAAACATACATCACTGCACCACTATGACTGACTGTGGCATCACATTTCCTCTTAATTGCCCACACACTAAAGGTTTAGTGGTGTGGAAGCTAACTTAGGAGAAAGTAGGCATAAATATGGTACTAATGAAGCCATGGTTGTCTATGTACTTTATGGTGGTGGCCTGGAGAGGATCTATCACCAATGAGAGAGCAAGGGACGGGAAGTGACATTATATGGCATCCTGCATGCTTGCTTGCGTGAAATGAATCTTAACCAGTTTAATTTACATGCATCAAATGCTATGACATCAACTCCTATTAATTATTGTATTTTTATGCTGTGAAATGAATCTTATAGTGTGCACTAATACTCTTTTACAAATAATTTCCTTACATTTTGAAAATTATGCATCCTGTGCTGTCTCCACAGCTGGCATAGCAATTATCATTTTAAGAATACATTTCAGTACTTCCTTTATCAATTTCTCCAAATCTTTTGGGTTTCTAATACCATGACAGGAATCTCATTCCTAAGTCAAAGTGTGATTAAAGTTCATGAAACCAGTATTGTTTCAATCTTTGATGTCAGCCAGAGGTGCTCTTCGCAGCACCCGTAATGTACCCAGTAATAACTCCTTCTGAAATTCGTACAGAGTTACATGTATTGGTAGCATACCTAAATATGACTGTAAATTATTTTTGATAAGACCCATTGCTCCTAATGCTATCAGGACTGTCTGGGTATCTTTTTTCCACATTGCTCTCATTTCTGCCTACAAATCCTGATATTTTATTACTGTGTCTCTCTGTACGCAAGACACAGTAGTCGCTGGGTGTGGCAATTTCAATGATCAATGCTACTTTTGTCTTCTTTTCTTGGACTACTATATCTGGTTTTCTAGCATCTATCTTTTGAACTGTTGGTAATGGATGATCCCACGTGATGTAACCTTCATCATTTTCTATGCTGCTTTGTGGCTCATGTTTCCAGTGTTTTTCAGCTACTTCAGTACCATAATGTACTTACTATATGTCGAATACTATATGATGTGATGGACAGGCCCATTGGTCTCGAGCCTTACACTGCCACCTTTGGCATAGCTCATTGCAACAGTATGTGCTGTTTTGCAATGCAGTGATGCAAAGAAAAATGATTGACTAATCAAAATGTTGGGCCATTCAGAACAACTAACTGAACATATCCATCCATCCACAACCCCCTTTTCATGTTTTCCACATGGGGTCAGGGTTTTCACTTCAACAGTGACAATCATCTTGAGCCAAGGTTTATGCCACCAGGTGTCTAGCCTGGCCACAGTAGTTCTTCCATATCACACACTCATACCTGTGGCCAACTTTAGAGTGTCTAATCCATCTACTGCATGTCTTTGGAATGTGGCAGGAAACCCATGTGAACACAGGGGGGATATGCAGACTCCACACAGAAGGCACCCCGGCTGAGAATCGAACTGAGGTAGTTCTTGATGTGAGGCAGGGATATCATTTCCTGTAATTCCTCATTGTTGTTCCTCTATTTTTCAGTAGTAGATGAGACAAGTCTAAAATTGAAGACTTAATTTACAAGTTAATTCCAGTTTCAGTTTCAGCTTCAGTTTTATTATATTGCTTTACAAAGTACTAGTAGCAATAGAATAAAACCACATTCCAAATAACTGGATATAACGACATAGTAAGATGTATGAATTGTACAGTAGTACAATACAAACTGTGTAAATAAAACAAATAAATAGCAATTCTTTGGTTAAAAAATAGGGATACGCCAGGCCATTAAAAGATTAATAAAAAAGTCCAAGGAGGGATAAACAAATGAATTATTTAACCCAGACATTAAAGTCACAGAGAGCTATAAGGTTCTAGTGACTTAGCAAACAATCAGTGAGGAAGTCAGTAAACTCTTGTAGGAATGTTCTTACTCAAGTGAGTGGATGGTAGATGAGGAAAAAAGTAATATTTGTTCCTGCAAGCTACACACATTCAAACAAGCTGATGTCCCTGGTGACAACCTGGGTCAATTGAAATCCAGAGGAATAGCAGATGGCAATCCCACTCCTGATCCTACCCCCTTTTGGGCACGGAGTGACAGAGAACCAAGGTAGCACAGTGGCAGTCAAAGGGAGGACAAAGGGGTCATCAAGCCAGGTCTCTATAATAAAAGTAAGGTCAATATCCTGCAACATATCTGAGATCATTTCACATTTATTCTAGATGGACACTGCCTTTGAGAGTGTGGAACTAAAGGTGCTCACAAAAGGATGGGTCCCAGTCAGCTGCCATGTTTGGTAAAGTGAAACCCTCCTGGTACAACCAGAACAAAGAAAGGATAAGTGCCCTGAGGATATTTCACTCCTGGGTGGTATTAGGTTGATATCAACCAAGAGTATATAGCCATGAATTCCCAGAAAGACCCACTTCTGCCAACGGCCAGTGAAGAATGTAAACAGACCTGCAAACCTGAAAAAGCACAGTTCAGCAGGTAGTGAAAGGTAAAAGGCTGAAGATCCAAGAGAGTAAAACAGTCACCATTTTAATTCACGACAACCTGAAAGTAGGGCTGATCAGGTAATTAATCAGTGATACACCAGAAAATGGAAATGCATGAAGGAACAACACAAGAAAATAGGTAGGACACTAAACAAGTGAAAGAGCCCATAACGGGAGAATTATAATGCCAAAAAGAAGGGAAAGCAGTCAATAAAAGACAAAGCAGTTGAAGGAAGAAAGTCAGGCCAGCAGTTAGTAATAAGCTTAAAATAATGCTTACAAGAAAGGAAACTGTTCCTAAGAAAATTAAAAAGCTTCAGTTTTATATGTAAACAATAGCTTCAGTAAAAACAGAGTAAATGATAAAAAGAGGAACTGACCACAGTAAAAATAAAATGAAACTCGCACTGTAGCTCAAACAAACGTGCTGAATACAGGTACCATAATAAGCCTTAGAAAAGATAAAATAAGTAACACAGGGGTAACCCAAAGTAAGGCCAAGCTACTTTAAAAGTACAGGAAAGGAGACCCCTCTTAGCAAATTGTAGCCTTATAGTGCAAATACCGCAGATATGTCAGAAGGATATTACATCAATATAATGGAATTATAACAGTTAAAAGAAAGCATAACAGAAAAATAAAATAAATTAATTGTAAGGAACAAGAACATTTAGTTAAAATGCAAAATAAAGTATTGCAGTGTAGCTTAACTACAAACAATCCTATTTCAGTACAGTTCAAATTAAGACTGCTTAGGAACTAAGTCCAATGTAATAAACAATATCATGAATAAGAGTAGATTAACACACAGTAAAAGCTGGAGGGATGTAAGGTAAACCATAACATGGTGCAGTGATTAATCAGAATAGACTGAGTCTGATATACATCCAAGATGGCCAATGAATAGCAGCTTTCTAAATATGTTCTGCAGAGTATAATAATAGCTGAAAGGAAATTTCAGCACCAGCTGGATAAAAAGGATCTGTATCATTCTAATTACCTTCACATACAGAATCTGTGTCAAAATCGATTACTACAGCTTTGATATATTTTACAACCCTTTTCTGTCACCAGTGAACTTGGAACTACATAATAAATGAACAATTACAGCTTTTCACATGAATAGTCTAACAGAAAAAAGAATTTCTACAAATGGCTACATTTTTACAGAAGTTACCTTTAAAACTGGACAGACTAAATGCTAAAATTAATTCTGTTGTGAACTTTTAAATACTCTAAATCAGCAGCAAGGAATCCAAATAAAACACAGCATGACTTCCTTAAATGACATAGATGGCAGACTGAAGGAGGAAGGGGCAAACCTGAGTTCATTCTAAAACAAAATACTAGGTTGTAGGACAAATGAGATCATTTAGCTACTAGAGAGTGAGAAGAGAAATAACCGTAGGATATGGTGTACCAGAGACATGGAAGACATCTACATGGTCAATGCTTTAACCATGTGATTTTCTCATGCTTCAACTCTGCAAGAAGGGCTCACTTTTAGAATAGAAATGTTACACCGATCATTCGCGAAACATTCTAAGAAGTGAGGAATACTCCAGAGATCCACAATTACTGCATTTATTTCTTATCTTTTTAAATCATCTTTACTGAATTATCACTTATGACATAGACAATCATACATTTCTGTTAATGAAGACAAACCATATTGACATATTCTCAGTTACAAACATTGGACAACACATACAATCGTCTGTACAGTCATTGTCAATCCAGCATTACATAACAAACTCAGTTCCTTATGAAAGCACTTACGGAATAAAGTTTTGGAAAAGGAGAACATCTGCAAGTTTTGCTGTCTTTTTGTGTTCACGAGTACTAGTTGGTTGTGTTGTTTTTAAAACTCAGTCCCTGCCTTTCGTTAAACCTCATTCCTCCTCCAAAACATTATTCAGCATGTTTTGATCACACAATTCCCATATTTTTTAAGCAATTTGCTCCTATCCTTTTCCAAAGATCCCACTTTCAGTTATTTTACCTCTGTTATCATATTCACTACTTCAAATGTGGTTGGGTTAGACTTTGATTTCCATTTTCTAGTAATTTTTTTATGGCAGCCACCACAATTATATTTAGCAAGGCTTTACTGTATCTAGCTAATTCAGATCCTGCATCCCAGTACAAAAAAATAAAAATCCTTGGTTGCACCAATTTTCTCAACCTGTATTTATGATAGAATAGTCTGTGGGGAATTTGTAAAGCTTGCCAACTTGTCACACTCCCAAATAATATGTTCCTAATGATATCTTTCCTCCTCATCACACCTCCAACATTTGCAATGTACTTGAGGAAAAGTCTGTTTGGGGTATAAAAATATCTATGCAAACACTTCCGCTGCATATTTGGGAGCCATCCATATATCCTTTAATTGTTTCTTTGTGAATAACTTATCTGATCTCTCTTTCCAATCTTTTCTAAACTGTTCTGTTTGATTCCTATAGCTATCATGCAATATTTTAGATGCTGTACTAATTATTCATTTTTTAACAGCAGCTTCTGTTCTAGAGTAAACTAAAAACTTTACCAGTGCTGGTCCTTTGCACTAAATCCCTCATTCCTTTCTCTTTGCCTTAACTCTGATATCAATTCTTGATAGGGAAGGCAATCTAGCCTGCAGTCCAAATTAATTATTGTCCTCTTCCCATTCTATTACCTTTCCCTCCCTAATTATTTACTCCCAATAATTTGGTTCCTTGCTGGTTAAATTCCAGACCACTCTTGCCTATTCTCTTTACCCCTAATTACATTCATGCCTATTGGCAGAATCTCCTTACTCCATTCCCATGTGATCTTAGTTCTTAGAATTTTGCTACTTTGTGAATATAATATCTCTTTTTTTTTCAATAATTTTTATTTTCATTTTACATTTATAAAAGACACAAAAATGTTCATATTATAACATGACCATAAGAGAAAGTTATACATTGTAGTCAGTACAGAAACATGAAGGTCATATAACAAACCTATTTACATTATCTACATAGATGCTTTCTCAAACAAGTTTAAACAATATAAAGACAACACATACATTAATGTTTGCAATACCATATTTTGTTGCGAGTTTGTGGGTATATTACTAGGTTCCCTTATAACACGTTACTCTATAGTGTACATGATTTTTTATGCTAGAATGATATTAAAGGTTTGTTCCCAAGTTGCTCGCGTTTTGCTGTTTTTGTTTCTTTTATCCATTACTATTTTGTGAGCTAATAGGTGTTTAATAGCCACTTTCTTAAAACACTCCCAAGAGATGTTCATAGAGTCTATCTGGGGGCTATATATAGTTTCATTAATGAGAATATGGTTATAAGTGAGTTTGCTTGTTTTACTGAGAAGTTAGATGGGCGAATATGTAATATGGTAAATTCCCATGTAAGTGTTGATGACTGATGTCCCACTTTTTGTAACTGCAATTTCAGTGAATTCCAGAGTTTATAGACGCATTTGCAACTCCAAAATATATGCATTAAATCTGCTATCTGATCCTTGCAGTGGGGACAGTATGGTGATTTTGTTGCATTGAATTTGTGTAGTAATGCAGGTGTGAAATATGCATTATTTATCATAAGCTGTGTGTACAATAGTTTTTTAAGGGGTATGCTTTTCAGTGTTAAGTTAATTGCATTTTGTATCTGGTGATCATCCAAAGATGGTGGTATACTGCAGTGGTGGTGCTGCGGTAGGGTTGTTGCCTCACAGTAAGACGTTGTCCCGTTCGATTCTCAGCTAGGGCGTCTTCTGTGTAGAGACATGCGTGAATGGGCATACCTTCGTTGAAGGTTGTGCGTCAGAGCTGGCAACTCGGCATGTAAAAATCTACTGCAATCATTAGCGGACCGGAGTTCCGCTGTGGTAACTCCTAACCGGGAAAAGCTGAAAGACACAAGTTAGAGAAAAGGAGGTCTTTCTGGAATTTGATTTCCCCTATCATTTTGTATGAGTTTGTTATAGTTTTCTTTGTCATGAGGATAGTCTCCCAGAGCAGAGTGCATTTTTCCATGTCACTATTGGGTATGGTAAGGTTTTGGAGGTAACTGGAACACATCTCTTTGATTTGTCTAAGGATTATGACACAAGACTTAAGTAGATTCAGATTATTTCTCATTTCTTGGATAGTACAATTAAGTAGTGGGTAGATATCTTGTATTCTTTTTTTCTTTTAATAGAGGAAAGGAATCTAAATCTAGCATCTTATTTATTTTTAAATTAGGATTTTTATGGTGGGGTTGTAATGTTATCAGAGCTTGCCCCAGGTTTAAGGAATGAAATAGTTTTTGTGTTATGTTTATAGAATGTTTTAGAGGGTCTATAGATTTGTGCGCCTGTAGATCTTTTTTGTTCAAAAAGGGAAGTACTTTGGGATTGATGCCTAGTGATTTGATGTATCTGTAGTATATTATCACCCATGGCCGTGACCAAGATTTTGCTGACGGATTATACTCTGCTATTCTCAGTATTCTGTTAGTGTGGATAATAGAGTAATATGTTTTAAAATCTGGTAGGTTAAGACCCCCTTTGTTCTTGGGGAGTGTTCGTTTCTGGTATGAGATTCTGGTCTTTTTAGGATCCCATATAAATTTTGCTAGGGAGGTATGAATTTATTTAAAGAATTTATTATGTATAGGTATTTGTGATGTCATATATATATATATATATATATATATATATATATATATATATATATATATATATATATATATGTTAGCCTAGGTAGTATGTTCATTTTAATTATTGAGACTTTGGTCAGAAATGGAAGCTTAACATTGTTCCACCTTGTACAGTCTTGTATAATGCTTTGCCATTTAAGAGTTATGTTGGTAGAATTCCCTATAGTTTTGAAAAAAGTGATTCCCAGGTATTTAATTTCATCCGTTATTTTTATGGTGTCTAAAAGTGGTATCAATGAAATAAGCCTGTTTGGCCTCAAATGGAAGATATTAGTTTTATTAAGGTTTAGTTTTCAATTGGACATATAGGAAAATTGTTCAATTGCGTTTATTATTTTGGTCATATCGAAGTTTGGTGTAGTGAAATATATATTTAAATCATCTTCGAAAGTGGAAAGATATATTTTGAGGTTATGTATTGAGGGGGGATTATGATAAGCATTAACAGTGGTTCTAGGTATAAGTTAAATAGAAAAGGTGATAGTGGGCATCCTTGCGATGCCTTGTTCCATTTTTTTATCGAAATTCTATTTGACCATGTTTTATTTATGTAAAGAGATGTATAGGGATTACTATAGATAATTTGAATAATCTGTACAAAGTTGTTAGGTATGTCAAAATAAGGTAATGTTTGAAGTAAGAATTCTAGGTTGACCCTATCAAATGCCTTGTGGGCATGTACTACCATTGCGTAAATGTTAATGTTCTTCTTATTTGCAAAAGATATCAATGTATCCAATGTTAACGTGTTATCACTGGTCAGTCTATGTGGTGTGAACCTGGATTGTTCTGGAGAAATGATTTTCTCTATTAGGTTTTTTAATCTGTTTGTGAGTATCGAAGTTAGGATCTTTGTATCTATATTTAAAAGGGAGATGGGTCTATAACTATCTGGGTTTTTGGGATCTGCATGTTCTTTTAATATGAAAATAGTTTTGGAGGTGTTAAAGTGAATATCATTTATGTTATTATTTATTATATAGTTCAGCACATGATTTAGCACTTTTGCAATAAGGGGAGTGAAAGATTTGTAAAACTCTGAAGTAAGTCCATACGGTCCGGGGGCCTTGTGTGATTTCAAATGTTTAATTGTTGTGATTATCTCATTAATAGAAATATATTCCGTTAATTTTTTTGTTGTTCTAAGTTTAGTTTATGAAATTTTAATTTTTGAAGAAAAAGAGTCCTTTCTTCCCTAGAGGCTTGTAATCTCTGTTCTGCATATATTTGAGAATATATTTGCTCGAATACTTTGATTATTTCTTCATTTCTTATATAGTTTTTGTCCCTGTAATTTATTTCTACTATATTTGAGGTGGTTTTATGTTGTGAAATAATTCTGGTCAAAGCTCTGGACAGAATTTGTGTTTCTTCTGCATAATTGGCTAACATTCTTGCCTCATAAAAAGATATATTTCGTTCTCTAACATATAGAGGTCTCTCTGTGTTTTTAGGAAATCAACTTCCGTTTGATTATTAGGGTTATTTAGTAATTCTCGTTCAAGTTGTTCAATCTTCTCTTTCAAGGTGTGTTCCTCTTTTAGTTGCATTTTCTTTTTATAATATGCTGCTTTTTTGATGAATAATCGTCTGATTTGTGCTTTGTCCGCCGCCCATTCTCTGTCCATTGGGACTTGTGAGGTGGGGACATTTACAAGGGATGTTTTTAATATTTTCTCAATTTCATTTATTATATCTGTTTTGGTAAGCAGATTAGGATTTAATGACCAGTTGTGACCTCTATCTGCTAGGTACCGTCTTTTGTCCCAGTTGATATTCAATGTAACTTTGGAATGGTCCGAGAAAAATCTGGTGTGTATGACTATTGAGGGATCTATGTTAATAAGTATGTCTGAGATTACAAAGTAGTCTATTCTCGACCACATCTTGTGGCATTGGGAATAGAATGTGAACTTCCCGGTTGTACTGTCATTATTCCCATACTTGAAGGGGTCATACAGTTTAAAATCTTGTTTAAATTCATTTAGAGCTATTGTAGCTAGTTTATTATAAGATTTGGTCAGGTTAGATTTGTCCTTTTCTGGGTCTTGATATGTATCCAGTCACCTCCAATTATTATATAGTGATCTTTAATTTGGTTTAAGATTGGGTAAAGTGACATAATAAAGTGATGTTGCTTGTTACAGGGTGCGTATATATTAAGCACCATTATGGGATTTGGTAATACTGGGTTGGTGAAAGTTACATAACACCACCCACCTTCTTTATCACTCTTAGTTTCAGGTATTTTATCTTGAAATTGATTTTTGATTATTATGGCTACACCAGCACTGCTAGTCTTACCCTCTGATGCTATAATTTGTCTTATCCACTTCTTTTCACCAATATCTGACCATTGCTCTGTAGTTAAATGTGTTTCTTGTATCAATACAAGATTAAATATAATATCTCTTTTTAATTTCTCCAAATATTTTGGGTTCTAATATCATGACGGGAATGGACCCCTTTCCTAAGTCAAAGTATGATTAATGAAATTAGTATTGTTTCAATCTTTGATGTCAGCCAAAAGTGCTCTTTGCAGCACCCACAATGTGCCCAATAATGACTCCTGCAATTCATACTGGGTTACATGTATTGGTAACATATATAAATATGATTGTAAAGTCTTTTTTATAAGACCCGTTGCTCCTACTACTATTGGGACTGTCTGGGTATCTTTCTTCCACATTGCTCTCATTTCTGCCTGCAAATCCTGTTATTTTATGACTTTGTGTCTTTCTGTACACAAAACACTGTAGTCACTGGGTGTGGCAATTTCAATGAGCAATGCTACTCTTGTCTTCTTTTCTTGGACCACTGTATCTGGTTTTCTAGCACCTATCTTTTGAGCTGTTGGCAAAGGGTAATCCCATGTGATGTAGACTTCATTTTCTATGATGCTTTGTGGTTCATATTTCCAGTGTTTTTCAGCCACTTTAATACCATAAAGTTTGCACAATCCCCAGTGCAACAGTCTTGCCACATTATTATGCCTTTCAGTACACAGTCCTTCTGCCATTAGTATGTCGCAACCAGCAACGAGGTGTGCGCCCGTTTCCAATTTGGTTTTACAAAACCTACATTTGTCTGTTTCTCCCACATGTTCAAAGGACTTTGTAAACCAGCGTGTATGTAGCTCACTATCTTGGGTCTCCAATATTAACCTTTCATCTCTTGGTTTGAATTTGTCTCTCTTTAATCATTCCTGCATTCGTTCCTGATCAACATGAGGTTTTTCCAGAAGTTTTCTATACTTGCAACTATATTTATGCTTTTTCCACATTTTTTACCTTCTCATCTGGTCCTTCACCTTATATTCTTTATTTTGTTTTTTGACATATTCAGTTGCTGCCTGATTTTTACCTACTTCTGGTTTGATTCCCATTCCTGCTTGACACTGATATGCTTCTGATAAATTAAGCATAGAATTCTTCTTGGATTTATTCTGCTCATGTTTCAAAACTTTCACTACATTTGGGTCTTGTCAGGCCAGCAGATATGTGTGGAGTCCCACAATTGCAAATCTATACATGTAATCAATTTCAAGGAGGCCCATCCCTCCTTCGGAATGGGGAATATATAATCTTGGTATGCAATTATTTTTATAAATTATTTGGTGAGCATGAAGCATCCTTCTTGTTTTCCTATCTAATCTCTCCAACATGTTTTGGGGCCAGTCAGTCACTCCAAAACTGTAAGTTAGGACAGGAAGAGGAAATTGTTTTATAGCATGGATTTTGTTCCTAGATGTCCACGCTATTTTTCAGAATTAATTTAAGTCTTCTAAAGTATTCCTTACTAAGTTTTATTCCCATTTGTTCATGTTTTATTGTTGATCCTTCATCAATTCCCAGATATTTATACACTCTCTCTTGCTCAAGTTCTTTTATATCACATTCTTGTCCCAAACTGATGTTTTCCTGGTGCTGCAGTTTTCCTGCTTTAAAGATTGCTTTAGCACACTTATCAAGACCAAATGACATTCTTATATCATCTGAAAAAGTGTTGACATCCTACAGTTGTGCTTTCAGTTCCTCATCTGTTGAGCTATACAGTTTTAAATCATCGACAAAGAGAAGATGAGAAGTCTTTACACTTTGTTGTTTTTAGGAGCCAAATTGCAGCCATGACCTAAGCTAAGTAAACAGCTTAATGGGTTAACAGCAAGGCAGAACAGCAACAGTGACATAGACTCAGTCTGGAATATCCCCCTTTGAATTTTTATCCCTGCCACTTTTTTATGGTCAGTGCAATGGAGTCAATCAGTGTAGGGTGTATGTTGCACATTTTATCCATGAATGTGGGATACTATCAAATGCTTTTTTATAGTCACTTCATGCCATACTTAAATATAAATATATAAATATAAATATAATATCCTGTATGGCTAATGTTATTCTCATTAAGGACTTGCATACAACACAAAATCCTACTCTCGCCTTATTTCATGAGCTTGGCCCCTGTTTCATCATCATCCATTTCCATTTACAGCTTTCTGCTTGTGCTATGTATAGGAGCCTTAACTGTGCAGATGTAAAGTACCACTTCCAATCAGTTAATCCCAAACCACCTTGTTCTATTGGAAGGATCAACGTATCCCATTTAACACTTGCCCTCTTCCCCTCCCAGATAAAATCATTCAACATTTTATTAATTACTATCCACAACTTCTCTGATTGATAGAAAAATATGCCCGACCTGTGTATAAAACTAAAGGGACTAAATATATTTTCACTCCTTGTATCTTGCTATCCATATCCATAAACAAGAGCTTCCAGTTCTTCAGTTTTTGTATTACCATTTGTTTAGTTTCTTCCAATATATTCTTAGCTACCTTAATAGAATCCATTTTAACCCATACTCCTAAATACTTCATTTTATCATGTCCCCATAAATCTGGGTATTGCTGAACCAATTCATGTGTGGGTACATAGTTTACAGCTATAGCCTTTGCTTTATCTTCATTAATTTTATATCTTGAAAAGACCTGAAACCGTCTCAGAATGTTCCACAGCCCCAAGATGTCCTTTTCTGGTTTTAGCAGGTACAAAACAATATCATCTGCAAATAAAGCCAACTTTTCTTGATTACCATACCAATTATATCCTTGAATTCCTGAGTTCCTTATTTTTTTTTTTTGCCAGTGGCTCTAAATATAACACAAATAACAAAGGGGAAAAAGGACATCCCTGTCTGTTTCCTCTGGTCAGACAGAATATATCAAAGAAGAACCCCATCCACCTTAATTTTTGCCTCCAATCCTTCATATATCCTCCTAATTACCTTATTATTGTGTCAGAGAAAGCAAATGCTTCCATTGCCCTACTCATAAATACCAGCTTACTATAGCAAATACTTTCCCTGTATCAAGACCCACGAACAATAGTGGTATTTCTTACATTCTGCTTCCCTCTAGATAATCATTGCTCTGTTAATGTTGTCAAATGTTTGCCTTCCATCCACAAAACCAAATTGATCCATATCTCTCAATTTTGGTAGCACCTTTGCCATAATCATGATTTAGAATCAACATGGGCCTATATGAAGTTGGATCTCATGGGTCTTTACCAACTTTAGGTATTATAGCTACCCCAGCTTTCTTCCAAAATGTTGGTGCTTCCCTTCCATTTATAATAGTGTTAAACAGAACCTTCCAGATGTTTATCATGGTCTTCCCTCTTCGCTTCCAAACTTCCACATGAATACCATCTATTCCTGAAGACTTTCCTGTAGACTGGTTATTCATAACCATTTTTATCTCATCTCCTCCTATCCAAATTGTTAATAATTGAGCATCATGTACCTATACCCTTGGCATATTTAATTCTTCTATAAATATCTCTGTTTCTGATTTTTCTTGATTTCCACATTTCTATGCTTTATACAGAATTTCATAAAATTTCTAAACTATTTCTAATACCTCTACAGGATCTCTGGTTATTTTCCTTGTTATGGGCTCCCTAAGCTTGGCAACAACCCTTTCTACTTTCTGTTGCCTGAGTTGTAGTGCTCAATGTTTTGGCGCTCTGGAGTTATTATCAAAAAAAAAACAGCTGCTTAACAGTTATCTTTCTGAATTTGTGCATATTATCTAGACAATCCCTTATCCTCTCTTTAGCACTCTGCAGTTGAGCCTTGTTTTGTTCTGTGAGACTCTCCTTATTTTGCAATATTTTAGCCTTTGTCAGTCCTTCTAAATAATTATTGTTACTTTTCAATCATATCTCTTTTTATTTTATTTCTACCCTATTTTTAAACTCCACTTTCATTTCATCCCACTTCCTAGCTATATCTTCTGAAGCAATTTCTGTCTCCCATAACAACTCCTGAATAATTCCACTACATATTCCTTAAATTCCTCTCTTTTTAAAAAATAGGTAGGGAAGTACTTGTGTCTCATTTTTACTTCATTGCCCTGCATTTTTATCTTAGTTACTCTTGGCAATGATCTAAATAGTTACTTTCAATTAAATCCACATGTTCAGTTGAAATATAATTTCTGTCTAGCCTAGCCCAGTTGTTGTGCCTTGATGAATAATATGGAAATTCTCTCCATGTTCCTATTATTGAATTCACATTTTTCATACCAAATATGTTCATATATTTCTTCAAAAATCTACCCTCTTTTGTATTACTTTCCCTTCCATAGACCCCAATATTTCCTCACTGTTGAAAATCAAATTCCAGTCCCTACCTATAAGTAATACTCAGTGCTGAAAGCTAATTATTTCTCTCCCTTTTGTCCTGGATATTCTGCTGAATAACCATCCTGAAATCCTTCTTTATCAAATTGACATGCTCAGTTCTTTCCAAATGTGCCTCATGTAGCATACATATTTGTACTCTGCATTTCTTAATACAGTTCACTATGCTTTCTTTTTGTATATACCTCTTAGACCATTCACATTCAAAGATAATATATGTTGCCATTATGGTAAGAAGTTACTGTTCCCACTTGTTATGTATAACAGTTTTTTAATGTCTGTTTTCAGCTTTTGTGTTACATACATGCACTAATGTTTGGCAGGCTGATATTTTATACAGTTGTTTCTTGACATGTCCATTTGAACCTATGTCACATTTTACACAACTTTTGTTTTAATGGAAAAAAACAAACACTCACACAGAATACCCCCATAACCTATTAACTCCATGCAAACACACAAAACTATGTACATCTTTAAATAATGAAGTTTAATCCTCCTGTCAGGAACAATTGTCCCAGACTGACAGCTATACTTACAGGCTTTAACTGACCTATAATTAAGGTTATCCATGCTAAGAAGCATGGTACTGCCTGTATTTCTACTTACACTAAGTGCTGTATGCTTTTGTCTTATCTTTTATTCCTCTCCCAGCTATAGAAAACAACTTAAAAGTATTGCCCTCTTATCAGCTTGTCTCTATAGAAACATATGAAGCAGATACATAGTTGCCTTCATCTACAAGCTTTTCATGTTACACTGTGAACATTTATTTGCTAAAAGAAAAATGTTTCATCACATTCAATGTTCTCTTATTTACAACCATTAGAATGACCGTCGCTATTGAAATTCAAACTAAACAGCTGCACTGAAGAGTAGCAATGATATTCAAACAGAAACACATTAATAAAAGTGACACTGGAAAGTGACTAGTGAATACAGCTTTTTTAAATTATCAACTTAGCTAATTTTTGGCTGGTTTCTTGTACTACAGCAATGACCCCTAAAAACAAAAGATGAGATAAGAAAGCCACACTTTTCTTATCGTCTGGGAAGAGGAGCATTTGTTTCCTAAATAGAGCAGCAAAGTTTTGTGTTTACAGTGTAGGGACTGTATTTCAGTTCCGCAGCCCTGTAGTTTAAAGTGATATTACAGCAAATGACACCAAAATAATACCAAGGAGCATACCTCCCAAATGCTATGATTTAGGCATAGTGGTATGATTTTATCCTTAAATTTAGCCTTGCTCCTACTAGATTCATAATGTTCCTCATAAAGTCAGACCTGTTTATGAGTACATATTTTGTTAAATACATA